>NC_137239.1:30241953-30504794 GCF_051294905.1 Botryllus schlosseri | reverse complement strand
CACGAGTCATGACAAGACGCCACGAGTCATGACAAGTCGCCACGAGTCATGACAAGTCGCCACGAGTCATGACAAGTCGCCACGAGTCTCATGACAAGTCGCCACGAGTCTCATGACAAGTCGCCACGAGTCTCATGACAAGTCGCCACGAGTCTCATGACAAGTCGCCACGAGTCTCATGACAAGTCGCCACGAGTCTCATGACAAGTCGCCACGAGTCTCATGGCAAGTCGCCACGAGTCTCATGACAAGTCGCCACGAGTCTCATGACAAGTCGCCACGAGTCTCATGACAAGTCACCACGAGTCTCATGACAAGTCGCCACGAGTCTCATGACAAGTCGCCACGAGTCTCATGACAAGTCGCCACGAGTTTCATGACAAGTCGCCACGAGTCTCATGACAAGTCGCCACGAGTCTCATGACAAGTCGCCACGAGTCTCATGACAAGTCGCCACGAGTCTCATGACAAGTCGCCACGAGTCTCATGACAAGTCGCCACGAGTCTCATGACAAGTCGCCACGAGTCTCATGACAAGTCGCCACGAGTCTCATGACAAGTCGCTACGAGTCTCATGACAAGTCGCCACGAGTCTCATGACAAGTCGCCACGAGTCTCATGACAAGTCGCCACGAGTCTCATGACAAGTCGCCACGAGTCTCATGACAAGTCGCCACGAGTCTCATGACAAGTCGCCACGAGTCTCATGACAAGTCGCCACGAGTCTCATGACAAGTCGCCACGAGTCTCATGACAAGTCGCCACGAGTCTCATGACAAGTCGCCACGAGTCTCATGACAAGTCGCCACGAGTCTCATGACAAGTCGCCACGAGTCTCATGACAAGTCGCCACGAGTCATGACAAGTCGCCACGAGTCATGACAAGTCGCCACGAGTCATGACAAGTCGCCACGAGTCTCATGACAAGTCGCCACGAGTCTCATGACAAGTCGCCACGAGACATGACAAGTCGCCACGAGTCATGACAAGTCGCCACGAGTCATGACAAGTCGCCACGAGTCTCATGACAAGTCGCCACGAGTCTCATGACAAGTCGCCACGAGTCTCATGACAAGTCGCCACGACTCTCATGACAAGTCGCCACGAGTCTCATGACAAGTCGCCACGAGTCTCATGACAAGTCGCCACGAGTCATGACAAGTCGCCACGAGTCATGACAAGTCGCCACGAGTCATGACAAGTCGCCACGAGTCTTGACAAGTCGCCACGAGTCATGACAAGTCGCCACGAGTCATGACAAGTCGCCACGAGTCTCATGACAAGTCGCCACGAGTCTCATGACAAGTCGCCACGAGTCTCATGACAAGTCGCCACGAGTCATGACAAGTCGCCACGAGTCATGACAAGTCGCCACGAGTCATGACAAGTCGCCACGAGTCTTGACAAGTCGCCACGAGTCATGACAAGTCGCCACGAGTCATGACAAGTCGCCACGAGTCTCATGACAAGTCGCCACGAGTCTCATGACAAGTCGCCACGAGTCTCATGACAAGTCGCCACAAGTCATGACAAGTCGCCACGAGCCATGACAAGTCGCCACGAGTCATGACAAGTCGCCACGAGCCATGACAAGTCGCCACGAGTCATGACAAGTCGCCACGATTCATGACAAGTCGCCACGAGTCATGACAAGTCGCCACGAGTCATGACAAGTCGCCACGAGTCATGACAAGTCGCCACGAGTCATGACAAGTCGCCACGAGTCATGACAAGTCGCCACGAGTCATGACAAGTCGCCACGAGTCAAGTCAAGTCAAGTCAAGTCAAGTCAAGTCAAGTCAAGTCAAGTCAAGTCAAGTCAAGTCAAGTCAAGTCAAGTCAAGTCAAGTCAAGTCAAGTCAAGTCGCCACGAGTCATGACAAGTCGCCACGAGTCATGATAAGTCGCCACGAGTCATGACAAGTCGCCACGAGTCATGACAAGTCGCCACGAGTCTCATGACAAGTCGCCACGAGTCTCATGACAAGTCGCCACGAGTCTCATGACAAGTCGCCACGAGTCTCATGACAAGTCGCCACGAGTCTCATGACAAGTCGCCACGAGTCTCATGACAAGTCGCCACGAGTCTCATGGCAAGTCGCCACGAGTCTCATGACAAGTCGCCACGAGTCTCATGACAAGTCGCCACGAGTCTCATGACAAGTCACCACGAGTCTCATGACAAGTCGCCACGAGTCTCATGACAAGTCGCCACGAGTCTCATGACAAGTCGCCACGAGTTTCATGACAAGTCGCCACGAGTCTCATGACAAGTCGCCACGAGTCTCATGACAAGTCGCCACGAGTCTCATGACAAGTCGCCACGAGTCTCATGACAAGTCGCCACGAGTCTCATGACAAGTCGCCACGAGTCTCATGACAAGTCGCCACGAGTCTCATGACAAGTCGCCACGAGTCTCATGACAAGTCGCCACGAGTCTCATGACAAGTCGCCACGAGTCTCATGACAAGTCGCCACGAGTCTCATGACAAGTCGCCACGAGTCTCATGACAAGTCGCCACGAGTCTCATGACAAGTCGCCACGAGTCTCATGACAAGTCGCCACGAGTCTCATGACAAGTCGCCACGAGTCTCATGACAAGTCGCCACGAGTCTCATGACAAGTCGCCACGAGTCTCATGACAAGTCGCCACGAGTCTCATGACAAGTCGCCACGAGTCTCATGACAAGTCGCCACGAGTCTCATGACAAGTCGCCACGAGTCTCATGACAAGTCGCCACGAGTCATGACAAGTCGCCACGAGTCTCATGACAAGTCGCCACGAGTCTCATGACAAGTCGCCACGAGACATGACAAGTCGCCACGAGTCATGACAAGTCGCCACGAGTCATGACAAGTCGCCACGAGTCTCATGACAAGTCGCCACGAGTCTCATGACAAGTCGCCACGAGTCTCATGACAAGTCGCCACGACTCTCATGACAAGTCGCCACGAGTCTCATGACAAGTCGCCACGAGTCTCATGACAAGTCGCCACGAGTCATGACAAGTCGCCACGAGTCATGACAAGTCGCCACGAGTCATGACAAGTCGCCACGAGTCTTGACAAGTCGCCACGAGTCATGACAAGTCGCCACGAGTCATGACAAGTCGCCACGAGTCTCATGACAAGTCGCCACGAGTCTCATGACAAGTCGCCACGAGTCTCATGACAAGTCGCCACGAGTCTCCTGACAAGTCGCCACGAGTCTCATGACAAGTCGCCACGAGTCTCATGACAAGTCGCCACGAGTCTCATGACAAGTCGCCACGAGTCTCATGACAAGTCGCCACGAGTCTCATGACAAGTCGCCACGAGTCTCATGACAAGTCGCCACGAGTCTCATGACAAGTCGCCACGAGTCTCATGACAAGTCGCCACGAGTCTCATGACAAGTCGCCACGAGTCTCATGACAAGTCGCCACGAGTCTCATGACAAGTCGCCACGAGTCTCATGACAAGTCGCCACGAGTCTCATGACAAGTCGCCACGAGTCTCATGACAAGTCGCCACGAGTCTCATGACAAGTCGCCACGAGTCTCATGACAAGTCGCCACGAGTCTCATGACAAGTCGCCACGAGTCATGACAAGTCGCCACGAGTCATGACAAGTCGCCACGAGTCATGACAAGTCGCCACGAGTCTCATGACAAGTCGCCACGAGTCTCATGACAAGTCGCCACGAGACATGACAAGTCGCCACGAGTCATGACAAGTCGCCACGAGTCATGACAAGTCGCCACGAGTCTCATGACAAGTCGCCACGAGTCTCATGACAA
The DNA here is from genome assembly GCF_051294905.1 of Botryllus schlosseri. NCBI lineage: Eukaryota > Metazoa > Chordata > Ascidiacea > Stolidobranchia > Styelidae > Botryllus > Botryllus schlosseri. Next base: position 30,501,013 of record NC_137239.1, on the reverse strand, counting down.
GTCGCCACGAGTCTCATGACAAGTCGCCACGACTCTCATGACAAGTCGCCACGAGTCTCATGACAAGTCGCCACGAGTCTCATGACAAGTCGCCACGAGTCATGACAAGTCGCCACGAGTCATGACAAGTCGCCACGAGTCATGACAAGTCGCCACGAGTCTTGACAAGTCGCCACGAGTCATGACAAGTCGCCACGAGTCATGACAAGTCGCCACGAGTCTCATGACAAGTCGCCACGAGTCTCATGACAAGTCGCCACGAGTCTCATGACAAGTCGCCACGAGTCATGACAAGTCGCCACGAGTCATGACAAGTCGCCACGAGTCATGACAAGTCGCCACGAGTCTTGACAAGTCGCCACGAGTCATGACAAGTCGCCACGAGTCATGACAAGTCGCCACGAGTCTCATGACAAGTCGCCACGAGTCTCATGACAAGTCGCCACGAGTCTCATGACAAGTCGCCACAAGTCATGACAAGTCGCCACGAGCCATGACAAGTCGCCACGAGTCATGACAAGTCGCCACGAGCCATGACAAGTCGCCACGAGTCATGACAAGTCGCCACGATTCATGACAAGTCGCCACGAGTCATGACAAGTCGCCACGAGTCATGACAAGTCGCCACGAGTCATGACAAGTCGCCACGAGTCATGACAAGTCGCCACGAGTCATGACAAGTCGCCACGAGTCATGACAAGTCGCCACGAGTCAAGTCAAGTCAAGTCAAGTCAAGTCAAGTCAAGTCAAGTCAAGTCAAGTCAAGTCAAGTCAAGTCAAGTCAAGTCAAGTCAAGTCGCCACGAGTCATGACAAGTCGCCACGAGTCATGATAAGTCGCCACGAGTCATGACAAGTCGCCACGAGTCATGACAAGTCGCCACGAGTCATGACAAGTCGCCACGAGTCTCATGACAAGTCGCCACGAGTCTCATGACAAGTCGCCACGAGTCTCATGACAAGTCGCCACGAGTCATGACAAGTCGCCACGAGTCATGACAATTCGCCACGAGTCATGACAAGTCGCCACGAGTCTCATGACAAGTCGCCACGAGTCGCTTGACAAGTCGCCACGAGTCTCATGACAAGTCGCCACGAGTCTCATGACAAGTCGCCACGAGTCTCATGACAAGTCGCCACGAGTCTCATGACAAGTCGCCACGAGTCATGACAAGTCGCCACGAGTCTCATGACAAGTCGCCACGAGTCGCTTGACAAGTCGCCACGAGTCTCATGACAAGTCGCCACGAGTCTCATGACAAGTCGCCACGAGTCTCATGACATGTCGCCACGAGTCTCATGACAAGTCGCCACGAGTCTCATGACAAGTCGCCACGAGTCTCATGACAAGTCGCCACGAGTCGCTTGACAAGTCGCCACGAGTCTCATGACAAGTCGCCACGAGTCTCATGACAAGTCGCCACGAGTCTCATGACAAGTCGCCGCGAGTCTCATGACAAGTCGCCACGAGTCTCATGACAAGTCGCCACGAGTCTCATGACAAGTCGCCACGAGTCATGACAAGTCGCCACGAGTCATGACAAGTCGCCACGAGTCATGACAAGTCGCCACGAGTCATGACAAGTCGCCACGAGTCATGACAATTCCCACGAGTCATGACAAGTCGCCACGAGCCATGACAAGTCGCCACGAGTCATGACAAGTCGCCACGAGTCATGACAATTCGCCACGAGTCATGACAATTCGCCACGAGTCATGACAAGTCGCCACGAGCCATGACAAGTCGCCACGAGTCATGACAAGTCGCCACGAGTCATGACAATTCGCCACGAGTCATGACAATTCGCCACGAGTCATGACAAGTCGCCACGAGTCATGACAATTCGCCACGAGTCATGACAAGTCGCCACGAGCCATGACAAGTCGCCACGAGTCATGACAAGTCGCCACGAGTCATGACAATTCGCCACGAGTCATGACAATTCGCCACGAGTCATGACAAGTCGCCACGAGCCATGACAAGTCGCCACGAGTCATGACAATTCGCCACGAGTCATGACAATTCGCCACGAGTCATGACAAGTCGCCACGAGTCATGACAAGTCGCCACGAGTCTCATGACAAGTCGCCACGAGTCTCATGACAAGTCGCCACGAGTCTCATGACAAGTCGCCACGAGTCTCATGACAAGTCGCCACGAGTCATGACAAGTCGCCACGAGTCATGACAAGTCGCCACGAGTCATGACAATTCGCCACGAGTCATGACAAGTCGCCACGAGTCTCATGACAAGTCGCCACGAGTCTCATGACAAGTCGCCACGAGTCTCATGACAAGTCGCCACGAGTCTCATGACAAGTCGCCACGAGTCTCATGACAAGTCGTCACGAGTCTCATGACAAGTCGCCACGAGTCTCATGACAAGTCGCCACGAGTCTCATGACAAGTCGCCACGAGTCTCATGACAAGTCGCCACGAGTCTCATGACAAGTCGCCACGAGACATGACAAGTCGCCACGAGTCATGACAAGTCGCCACGAGTCATGACAAGTCGCCACGAGTCATGACAAGACGCCACGAGTCATGACAAGTCGCCACGAGTCATGACAAGTCGCCACGAGTCATGACAAGTCGCCACGACTCATGACAAGTCGCCACGAGTCATGACAAGTCGCCACGAGTCTCATGACAAGTCGCCACGAGTCTCATGACAAGTCGCCACGAGTCTCATGACAAGTCGCCACGAGTCTCATGACAAGTCGCCACGAGTCTCATGACAAGTCGCCACGAGTCTCATGACAAGTCGCCACGAGTCTCATGGCAAGTCGCCACGAGTCTCATGACAAGTCGCCACGAGTCTCATGACAAGTCGCCACGAGTCTCATGACAAGTCACCACGAGTCTCATGACAAGTCGCCACGAGTCTCATGACAAGTCGCCACGAGTCTCATGACAAGTCGCCACGAGTTTCATGACAAGTCGCCACGAGTCTCATGACAAGTCGCCACGAGTCTCATGACAAGTCGCCACGAGTCTCATGACAAGTCGCCACGAGTCTCATGACAAGTCGCCACGAGTCTCATGACAAGTCGCCACGAGTCTCATGACAAGTCGCCACGAGTCTCATGACAAGTCGCCACGAGTCTCATGACAAGTCGCCACGAGTCTCATGACAAGTCGCCACGAGTCTCATGACAAGTCGCCACGAGTCTCATGACAAGTCGCCACGAGTCTCATGACAAGTCGCCACGAGTCATGACAAGTCGCCACGAGTCATGACAATTCGCCACGAGTCATGACAAGTCGCCACGAGTCTCATGACAAGTCGCCACGAGTCGCTTGACAAGTCGCCACGAGTCTCATGACAAGTCGCCACGAGTCTCATGACAAGTCGCCACGAGTCTCATGACAAGTCGCCACGAGTCTCATGACAAGTCGCCACGAGTCATGACAAGTCGCCACGAGTCTCATGACAAGTCGCCACGAGTCGCTTGACAAGTCGCCACGAGTCTCATGACAAGTCGCCACGAGTCTCATGACAAGTCGCCACGAGTCTCATGACATGTCGCCACGAGTCTCATGACAAGTCGCCACGAGTCTCATGACAAGTCGCCACGAGTCTCATGACAAGTCGCCACGAGTCGCTTGACAAGTCGCCACGAGTCTCATGACAAGTCGCCACGAGTCTCATGACAAGTCGCCACGAGTCTCATGACAAGTCGCCGCGAGTCTCATGACAAGTCGCCACGAGTCTCATGACAAGTCGCCACGAGTCTCATGACAAGTCGCCACGAGTCATGACAAGTCGCCACGAGTCATGACAAGTCGCCACGAGTCATGACAAGTCGCCACGAGTCATGACAAGTCGCCACGAGTCATGACAATTCCCACGAGTCATGACAAGTCGCCACGAGCCATGACAAGTCGCCACGAGTCATGACAAGTCGCCACGAGTCATGACAATTCGCCACGAGTCATGACAATTCGCCACGAGTCATGACAAGTCGCCACGAGCCATGACAAGTCGCCACGAGTCATGACAAGTCGCCACGAGTCATGACAATTCGCCACGAGTCATGACAATTCGCCACGAGTCATGACAAGTCGCCACGAGTCATGACAATTCGCCACGAGTCATGACAAGTCGCCACGAGCCATGACAAGTCGCCACGAGTCATGACAAGTCGCCACGAGTCATGACAATTCGCCACGAGTCATGACAATTCGCCACGAGTCATGACAAGTCGCCACGAGCCATGACAAGTCGCCACGAGTCATGACAATTCGCCACGAGTCATGACAATTCGCCACGAGTCATGACAAGTCGCCACGAGTCATGACAAGTCGCCACGAGTCTCATGACAAGTCGCCACGAGTCTCATGACAAGTCGCCACGAGTCTCATGACAAGTCGCCACGAGTCTCATGACAAGTCGCCACGAGTCATGACAAGTCGCCACGAGTCATGACAAGTCGCCACGAGTCATGACAATTCGCCACGAGTCATGACAAGTCGCCACGAGTCTCATGACAAGTCGCCACGAGTCTCATGACAAGTCGCCACGAGTCTCATGACAAGTCGCCACGAGTCTCATGACAAGTCGCCACGAGTCTCATGACAAGTCGCCACGAGTCTCATGACAAGTCGCCACGAGTCTCATGACAAGTCGCCACGAGTCTCATGACAAGTCGCCACGAGTCTCATGACAAGTCGCCACGAGTCTCATGACAAGTCGCCACGAGACATGACAAGTCGCCACGAGTCATGACAAGTCGCCACGAGTCATGACAAGTCGCCACGAGTCATGACAAGACGCCACGAGTCATGACAAGTCGCCACGAGTCATGACAAGTCGCCACGAGTCATGACAAGTCGCCACGACTCATGACAAGTCGCCACGAGTCATGACAAGTCGCCACGAGTCTCATGACAAGTCGCCACGAGTCTCATGACAAGTCGCCACGAGTCTCATGACAAGTCGCCACGAGTCTCATGACAAGTCGCCACGAGTCTCATGACAAGTCGCCACGAGTCTCATGACAAGTCGCCACGAGTCTCATGGCAAGTCGCCACGAGTCTCATGACAAGTCGCCACGAGTCTCATGACAAGTCGCCACGAGTCTCATGACAAGTCACCACGAGTCTCATGACAAGTCGCCACGAGTCTCATGACAAGTCGCCACGAGTCTCATGACAAGTCGCCACGAGTTTCATGACAAGTCGCCACGAGTCTCATGACAAGTCGCCACGAGTCTCATGACAAGTCGCCACGAGTCTCATGACAAGTCGCCACGAGTCTCATGACAAGTCGCCACGAGTCTCATGACAAGTCGCCACGAGTCTCATGACAAGTCGCCACGAGTCTCATGACAAGTCGCCACGAGTCTCATGACAAGTCGCCACGAGTCTCATGACAAGTCGCTACGAGTCTCATGACAAGTCGCCACGAGTCTCATGACAAGTCGCCACGAGTCTCATGACAAGTCGCCACGAGTCTCATGACAAGTCGCCACGAGTCTCATGACAAGTCGCCACGAGTCTCATGACAAGTCGCCACGAGTCTCATGACAAGTCGCCACGAGTCTCATGACAAGTCGCCACGAGTCTCATGACAAGTCGCCACGAGTCTCATGACAAGTCGCCACGAGTCTCATGACAAGTCGCCACGAGTCTCATGACAAGTCGCCACGAGTCTCATGACAAGTCGCCACGAGTCATGACAAGTCGCCACGAGTCATGACAAGTCGCCACGAGTCATGACAAGTCGCCACGAGTCTCATGACAAGTCGCCACGAGTCTCATGACAAGTCGCCACGAGACATGACAAGTCGCCACGAGTCATGACAAGTCGCCACGAGTCATGACAAGACGCCACGAGTCATGACAAGTCGCCACGAGTCATGACAAGTCGCCACGAGTCATGACAAGTCGCCACGAGTCTCATGACAAGTCGCCACGAGTCTCATGACAAGTCGCCACGAGTCTCATGACAAGTCGCCACGAGTCTCATGACAAGTCGCCACGAGTCTCATGACAAGTCGCCACGAGTCTCATGACAAGTCGCCACGAGTCTCATGGCAAGTCGCCACGAGTCTCATGACAAGTCGCCACGAGTCTCATGACAAGTCGCCACGAGTCTCATGACAAGTCACCACGAGTCTCATGACAAGTCGCCACGAGTCTCATGACAAGTCGCCACGAGTCTCATGACAAGTCGCCACGAGTTTCATGACAAGTCGCCACGAGTCTCATGACAAGTCGCCACGAGTCTCATGACAAGTCGCCACGAGTCTCATGACAAGTCGCCACGAGTCTCATGACAAGTCGCCACGAGTCTCATGACAAGTCGCCACGAGTCTCATGACAAGTCGCCACGAGTCTCATGACAAGTCGCCACGAGTCTCATGACAAGTCGCTACGAGTCTCATGACAAGTCGCCACGAGTCTCATGACAAGTCGCCACGAGTCTCATGACAAGTCGCCACGAGTCTCATGACAAGTCGCCACGAGTCTCATGACAAGTCGCCACGAGTCTCATGACAAGTCGCCACGAGTCTCATGACAAGTCGCCACGAGTCTCATGACAAGTCGCCACGAGTCTCATGACAAGTCGCCACGAGTCTCATGACAAGTCGCCACGAGTCTCATGACAAGTCGCCACGAGTCTCATGACAAGTCGCCACGAGTCTCATGACAAGTCGCCACGAGTCATGACAAGTCGCCACGAGTCATGACAAGTCGCCACGAGTCATGACAAGTCGCCACGAGTCTCATGACAAGTCGCCACGAGTCTCATGACAAGTCGCCACGAGACATGACAAGTCGCCACGAGTCATGACAAGTCGCCACGAGTCATGACAAGTCGCCACGAGTCTCATGACAAGTCGCCACGAGTCTCATGACAAGTCGCCACGAGTCTCATGACAAGTCGCCACGACTCTCATGACAAGTCGCCACGAGTCTCATGACAAGTCGCCACGAGTCTCATGACAAGTCGCCACGAGTCATGACAAGTCGCCACGAGTCATGACAAGTCGCCACGAGTCATGACAAGTCGCCACGAGTCTTGACAAGTCGCCACGAGTCATGACAAGTCGCCACGAGTCATGACAAGTCGCCACGAGTCTCATGACAAGTCGCCACGAGTCTCATGACAAGTCGCCACGAGTCTCATGACAAGTCGCCACGAGTCATGACAAGTCGCCACGAGTCATGACAAGTCGCCACGAGTCATGACAAGTCGCCACGAGTCTTGACAAGTCGCCACGAGTCATGACAAGTCGCCACGAGTCATGACAAGTCGCCACGAGTCTCATGACAAGTCGCCACGAGTCTCATGACAAGTCGCCACGAGTCTCATGACAAGTCGCCACAAGTCATGACAAGTCGCCACGAGCCATGACAAGTCGCCACGAGTCATGACAAGTCGCCACGAGCCATGACAAGTCGCCACGAGTCATGACAAGTCGCCACGATTCATGACAAGTCGCCACGAGTCATGACAAGTCGCCACGAGTCATGACAAGTCGCCACGAGTCATGACAAGTCGCCACGAGTCATGACAAGTCGCCACGAGTCATGACAAGTCGCCACGAGTCATGACAAGTCGCCACGAGTCAAGTCAAGTCAAGTCAAGTCAAGTCAAGTCAAGTCAAGTCAAGTCAAGTCAAGTCAAGTCAAGTCAAGTCAAGTCAAGTCAAGTCAAGTCAAGTCAAGTCGCCACGAGTCATGACAAGTCGCCACGAGTCATGATAAGTCGCCACGAGTCATGACAAGTCGCCACGAGTCATGACAAGTCGCCACGAGTCTCATGACAAGTCGCCACGAGTCTCATGACAAGTCGCCACGAGTCTCATGACAAGTCGCCACGAGTCTCATGACAAGTCGCCACGAGTCTCATGACAAGTCGCCACGAGTCTCATGACAAGTCGCCACGAGTCTCATGGCAAGTCGCCACGAGTCTCATGACAAGTCGCCACGAGTCTCATGACAAGTCGCCACGAGTCTCATGACAAGTCACCACGAGTCTCATGACAAGTCGCCACGAGTCTCATGACAAGTCGCCACGAGTCTCATGACAAGTCGCCACGAGTTTCATGACAAGTCGCCACGAGTCTCATGACAAGTCGCCACGAGTCTCATGACAAGTCGCCACGAGTCTCATGACAAGTCGCCACGAGTCTCATGACAAGTCGCCACGAGTCTCATGACAAGTCGCCACGAGTCTCATGACAAGTCGCCACGAGTCTCATGACAAGTCGCCACGAGTCTCATGACAAGTCGCCACGAGTCTCATGACAAGTCGCCACGAGTCTCATGACAAGTCGCCACGAGTCTCATGACAAGTCGCCACGAGTCTCATGACAAGTCGCCACGAGTCTCATGACAAGTCGCCACGAGTCTCATGACAAGTCGCCACGAGTCTCATGACAAGTCGCCACGAGTCTCATGACAAGTCGCCACGAGTCTCATGACAAGTCGCCACGAGTCTCATGACAAGTCGCCACGAGTCTCATGACAAGTCGCCACGAGTCTCATGACAAGTCGCCACGAGTCTCATGACAAGTCGCCACGAGTCTCATGACAAGTCGCCACGAGTCATGACAAGTCGCCACGAGTCTCATGACAAGTCGCCACGAGTCTCATGACAAGTCGCCACGAGACATGACAAGTCGCCACGAGTCATGACAAGTCGCCACGAGTCATGACAAGTCGCCACGAGTCTCATGACAAGTCGCCACGAGTCTCATGACAAGTCGCCACGAGTCTCATGACAAGTCGCCACGACTCTCATGACAAGTCGCCACGAGTCTCATGACAAGTCGCCACGAGTCTCATGACAAGTCGCCACGAGTCATGACAAGTCGCCACGAGTCATGACAAGTCGCCACGAGTCATGACAAGTCGCCACGAGTCTTGACAAGTCGCCACGAGTCATGACAAGTCGCCACGAGTCATGACAAGTCGCCACGAGTCTCATGACAAGTCGCCACGAGTCTCATGACAAGTCGCCACGAGTCTCATGACAAGTCGCCACGAGTCTCCTGACAAGTCGCCACGAGTCTCATGACAAGTCGCCACGAGTCTCATGACAAGTCGCCACGAGTCTCATGACAAGTCGCCACGAGTCTCATGACAAGTCGCCACGAGTCTCATGACAAGTCGCCACGAGTCTCATGACAAGTCGCCACGAGTCTCATGACAAGTCGCCACGAGTCTCATGACAAGTCGCCACGAGTCTCATGACAAGTCGCCACGAGTCTCATGACAAGTCGCCACGAGTCTCATGACAAGTCGCCACGAGTCTCATGACAAGTCGCCACGAGTCTCATGACAAGTCGCCACGAGTCTCATGACAAGTCGCCACGAGTCTCATGACAAGTCGCCACGAGTCTCATGACAAGTCGCCACGAGTCTCATGACAAGTCGCCACGAGTCATGACAAGTCGCCACGAGTCATGACAAGTCGCCACGAGTCATGACAAGTCGCCACGAGTCTCATGACAAGTCGCCACGAGTCTCATGACAAGTCGCCACGAGACATGACAAGTCGCCACGAGTCATGACAAGTCGCCACGAGTCATGACAAGTCGCCACGAGTCTCATGACAAGTCGCCACGAGTCTCATGACAAGTCGCCACGAGTCTCATGACAAGTCGCCACGACTCTCATGACAAGTCGCCACGAGTCTCATGACAAGTCGCCACGAGTCTCATGACAAGTCGCCACGAGTCATGACAAGTCGCCACGAGTCATGACAAGTCGCCACGAGTCATGACAAGTCGCCACGAGTCTTGACAAGTCGCCACGAGTCATGACAAGTCGCCACGAGTCATGACAAGTCGCCACGAGTCTCATGACAAGTCGCCACGAGTCTCATGACAAGTCGCCACGAGTCTCATGACAAGTCGCCACGAGTCATGACAAGTCGCCACGAGTCATGACAAGTCGCCACGAGTCATGACAAGTCGCCACGAGTCTTGACAAGTCGCCACGAGTCATGACAAGTCGCCACGAGTCATGACAAGTCGCCACGAGTCTCATGACAAGTCGCCACGAGTCTCATGACAAGTCGCCACGAGTCTCATGACAAGTCGCCACAAGTCATGACAAGTCGCCACGAGCCATGACAAGTCGCCACGAGTCATGACAAGTCGCCACGAGCCATGACAAGTCGCCACGAGTCATGACAAGTCGCCACGATTCATGACAAGTCGCCACGAGTCATGACAAGTCGCCACGAGTCATGACAAGTCGCCACGAGTCATGACAAGTCGCCACGAGTCATGACAAGTCGCCACGAGTCATGACAAGTCGCCACGAGTCATGACAAGTCGCCACGAGTCAAGTCAAGTCAAGTCAAGTCAAGTCAAGTCAAGTCAAGTCAAGTCAAGTCAAGTCAAGTCAAGTCAAGTCAAGTCAAGTCAAGTCAAGTCGCCACGAGTCATGACAAGTCGCCACGAGTCATGATAAGTCGCCACGAGTCATGACAAGTCGCCACGAGTCATGACAAGTCGCCACGAGTCATGACAAGTCGCCACGAGTCTCATGACAAGTCGCCACGAGTCTCATGACAAGTCGCCACGAGTCTCATGACAAGTCGCCACGAGTCTCATGACAAGTCGCCACGAGTCTCATGACAAGTCGCCACGAGTCTCATGACAAGTCGCCACGAGTCTCATGGCAAGTCGCCACGAGTCTCATGACAAGTCGCCACGAGTCTCATGACAAGTCGCCACGAGTCTCATGACAAGTCTCCACGAGTCTCATGACAAGTCGCCACGAGTCTCATGACAAGTCGCCACGAGTCTCATGACAAGTCGCCACGAGTTTCATGACAAGTCGCCACGAGTCTCATGACAAGTCGCCACGAGTCTCATGACAAGTCGCCACGAGTCTCATGACAAGTCGCCACGAGTCTCATGACAAGTCGCCACGAGTCTCATGACAAGTCGCCACGAGTCTCATGACAAGTCGCCACGAGTCTCATGACAAGTCGCCACGAGTCTCATGACAAGTCGCCACGAGTCTCATGACAAGTCGCCACGAGTCTCATGACAAGTCGCCACGAGTCTCATGACAAGTCGCCACGAGTCTCATGACAAGTCGCCACGAGTCTCATGACAAGTCGCCACGAGTCTCATGACAAGTCGCCACGAGTCTAATGACAAGTCGCCACGAGTCTCATGACAAGTCGCCACGAGTCTCATGACAAGTCGCCACGAGTCTCATGACAAGTCGCCACGAGTCTCATGACAAGTCGCCACGAGTCTCATGACAAGTCGCCACGAGTCTCATGACAAGTCGCCACGAGTCTCATGACAAGTCGCCACGAGTCATGACAAGTCGCCACGAGTCATGACAAGTCGCCACGAGTCATGACAAGTCGCCACGAGTCTCATGACAAGTCGCCACGAGTCTCATGACAAGTCGCCACGAGACATGACAAGTCGCCACGAGTCATGACAAGTCGCCACGAGTCATGACAAGTCGCCACGAGTCTCATGACAAGTCGCCACGAGTCTCATGACAAGTCGCCACGAGTCTCATGACAAGTCGCCACGACTCTCATGACAAGTCGCCACGAGTCTCATGACAAGTCGCCACGAGTCTCATGACAAGTCGCCACGAGTCATGACAAGTCGCCACGAGTCATGACAAGTCGCCACGAGTCATGACAAGTCGCCACGAGTCTTGACAAGTCGCCACGAGTCATGACAAGTCGCCACGAGTCATGACAAGTCGCCACGAGTCTCATGACAAGTCGCCACGAGTCTCATGACAAGTCGCCACGAGTCTCATGACAAGTCGCCACGAGTCATGACAAGTCGCCACGAGTCATGACAAGTCGCCACGAGTCATGACAAGTCGCCACGAGTCTTGACAAGTCGCCACGAGTCATGACAAGTCGCCACGAGTCATGACAAGTCGCCACGAGTCTCATGACAAGTCGCCACGAGTCTCATGACAAGTCGCCACGAGTCTCATGACAAGTCGCCACAAGTCATGACAAGTCGCCACGAGCCATGACAAGTCGCCACGATTCATGACAAGTCGCCACGAGTCATGACAAGTCGCCACGAGTCATGACAAGTCGCCACGAGTCATGACAAGTCGCCACGAGTCATGACAAGTCGCCACGAGTCATGACAAGTCGCCACGAGTCATGACAAGTCGCCACGAGTCATGACAAGTCGCCACGAGTCAAGTCAAGTCAAGTCAAGTCAAGTCAAGTCAAGTCAAGTCAAGTCAAGTCAAGTCAAGTCAAGTCAAGTCAAGTCAAGTCAAGTCAAGTCAAGTCGCCACGAGTCATGACAAGTCGCCACGAGTCATGATAAGTCGCCACGAGTCATGACAAGTCGCCACGAGTCATGACAAGTCGCCACGAGTCTCATGACAAGTCGCCACGAGTCTCATGACAAGTCGCCACGAGTCATGACAAGTCGCCACGAGTCTCATGACAAGTCGCCACGAGTCTCATGACAAGTCGCCACAAGTCATGACAAGTCGCCACGAGCCATGACAAGTCGCCACGAGTCATGACAAGTCGCCACGATTCATGACAAGTCGCCACGAGTCATGACAAGTCGCCACGAGTCATGACAAGTCGCCACGAGTCATGACAAGTCGCCACGAGTCATGACAAGTCGCCACGAGTCATGACAAGTCGCCACGAGTCATGACAAGTCGCCACGAGTCAAGTCAAGTCAAGTCAAGTCAAGTCAAGTCAAGTCAAGTCAAGTCAAGTCAAGTCAAGTCAAGTCAAGTCAAGTCAAGTCAAGTCAAGTCAAGTCGCCACGAGTCATGACAAGTCGCCACGAGTCATGATAAGTCGCCACGAGTCATGACAAGTCGCCACGAGTCATGACAAGTCGCCACGAGTCTCATGACAAGTCGCCACGAGTCTCATGACAAGTCGCCACGAGTCATGACAAGTCGCCACGAGTCTCATGACAAGTCGCCACGAGTCGCTTGACAAGTCGCCACGAGTCTCATGACAAGTCGCCACGAGTCTCATGACAAGTCGCCACGAGTCTCATGACATGTCGCCACGAGTCTCATGACAAGTCGCCACGAGTCTCATGACAAGTCGCCACGAGTCTCATGACAAGTCGCCACGAGTCGCTTGACAAGTCGCCACGAGTCTCATGACAAGTCGCCACGAGTCTCATGACAAGTCGCCGCGAGTCTCATGACAAGTCGCCGCGAGTCTCATGACAAGTCGCCACGAGTCTCATGACAAGTCGCCACGAGTCTCATGACAAGTCGCCACGAGTCATGACAAGTCGCCACGAGTCATGACAAGTCGCCACGAGTCATGACAAGTCGCCACGAGTCATGACAAGTCGCCACGAGTCATGACAAGTCGCCACGAGTCATGACAATTCCCACGAGTCATGACAAGTCGCCACGAGCCATGACAAGTCGCCACGAGTCATGACAAGTCGCCACGAGTCATGACAATTCGCCACGAGTCATGACAATTCGCCACGAGTCATGACAAGTCGCCACGAGCCATGACAAGTCGCCACGAGTCATGACAAGTCGCCACGAGTCATGACAATTCGCCACGAGTCATGACAATTCGCCACGAGTCATGACAAGTCGCCACGAGTCATGACAATTCGCCACGAGTCATGACAAGTCGCCACGAGCCATGACAAGTCGCCACGAGTCATGACAAGTCGCCACGAGTCATGACAATTCGCCACGAGTCATGACAATTCGCCACGAGTCATGACAAGTCGCCACGAGCCATGACAAGTCGCCACGAGTCATGACAATTCGCCACGAGTCATGACAATTCGCCACGAGTCATGACAAGTCGCCACGAGTCATGACAAGTCGCCACGAGTCTCATGACAAGTCGCCACGAGTCTCATGACAAGTCGCCACGAGTCTCATGACAAGTCGCCACGAGTCTCATGACAAGTCGCCACGAGTCATGACAAGTCGCCACGAGTCATGACAAGTCGCCACGAGTCATGACAATTCGCCACGAGTCATGACAAGTCGCCACGAGTCTCATGACAAGTCGCCACGAGTCTCATGACAAGTCGCCACGAGTCTCATGACAAGTCGCCACGAGTCTCATGACAAGTCGCCACGAGTCTCATGACAAGTCGCCACGAGTCTCATGACAAGTCGCCACGAGTCTCATGACAAGTCGCCACGAGTCTCATGACAAGTCGCCACGAGTCTCATGACAAGTCGCCACGAGACATGACAAGTCGCCACGAGTCATGACAAGTCGCCACGAGTCATGACAAGTCGCCACGAGTCATGACAAGACGCCACGAGTCATGACAAGTCGCCACGAGTCATGACAAGTCGCCACGAGTCATGACAAGTCGCCACGACTCATGACAAGTCGCCACGAGTCATGACAAGTCGCCACGAGTCTCATGACAAGTCGCCACGAGTCTCATGACAAGTCGCCACGAGTCTCATGACAAGTCGCCACGAGTCTCATGGCAAGTCGCCACGAGTCTCATGACAAGTCGCCACGAGTCTCATGACAAGTCGCCACGAGTCTCATGACAAGTCACCACGAGTCTCATGACAAGTCGCCACGAGTCTCATGACAAGTCGCCACGAGTCTCATGACAAGTCGCCACGAGTCTCATGACAAGTCGCCACGAGTCTCATGACAAGTCGCCACGAGTTTCATGACAAGTCGCCACGAGTCTCATGACAAGTCGCCACGAGTCTCATGACAAGTCGCCACGAGTCTCATGACAAGTCGCCACGAGTCTCATGACAAGTCGCCACGAGTCTCATGACAAGTCGCCACGAGTCTCATGACAAGTCGCCACGAGTCTCATGACAAGTCGCCACGAGTCTCATGACAAGTCGCCACGAGTCTCATGACAAGTCGCCACGAGTCTCATGACAAGTCGCCACGAGTCTCATGACAAGTCGCCACGAGTCTCATGACAAGTCGCCACGAGTCTCATGACAAGTCGCCACGAGTCTCATGACAAGTCGCCACGAGTCTCATGACAAGTCGCCACGAGTCTCATGACAAGTCGCCACGAGTCTCATGACAAGTCGCCACGAGTCTCATGACAAGTCGCCACGAGTCTCATGACAAGTCGCCACGAGTCTCATGACAAGTCGCCACGAGTCTCATGACAAGTCGCCACGAGTCTCATGACAAGTCGCCACGAGTCTCATGACAAGTCGCCACGAGTCTCATGACAAGTCGCCACGAGTCTCATGACAAGTCGCCACGAGTCTCATGACAAGTCGCCACGAGTCTCATGACAAGTCGCCACGAGTCTCATGACAAGTCGCCACGAGTCATGACAAGTCGCCACGAGCGATGACAAGTCGCCACGAGTCATGACAAGTCGCCACGAGTCATGTCAATTCGCCACGAGTCATGACAAGTCGCCACGAGTCATGACAAGTCGCCACGAGTCTCATGACAAGTCGCCACGAGTCTCATGACAAGTCGCCACGAGTCTCATGACAAGTCGCCACGAGTCTCATGACAAGTCGCCACGAGTCTCATGACAAGTCGCCACGAGTCTCATGACAAGTCGCCACGAGTCTCATGACAAGTCGCCACGAGTCTCATGACAAGTCGCCACGAGTCTCATGACAAGTCGCCACGAGTCTCATGACAAGTCGCCACGAGTCTCATGACAAGTCGCCACGAGTCATGACAAGTCGCCACGAGCGATGACAAGTCGCCACGAGTCATGACAAGTCGCCACGAGTCATGTCAATTCGCCACGAGTCATGACAAGTCGCCACGAGTCATGACAAGTCGCCACGAGTCTCATGACAAGTCGCCACGAGTCTCATGACAAGTCGCCACGAGTCTCATGACAAGTCGCCACGAGTCTCATGACAAGTCGCCACGAGTCTCATGACAAGTCGCCACGAGTCTCATGACAAGTCGCCACGAGTCTTATGACAAGTCGCCACGAGTCTCATGACAAGTCGCCACGAGTCTCATGACAAGTCGCCACGAGTCTCATGACAAGTCGCCACGAGTCTCATGACAAGTCGCCACGAGTCTCATGACAAGTCGCCACGAGTCTCATGACAAGTCGCCACGAGTCTCATGACAAGTCGCCACGAGTCTTATGACATGTCGCCACGAGTCTCATGACAAGTCGCCACGAGTCTCATGACAAGTCGCCACGAGTCTCATGACAAGTCGCCACGAGTCTCATGACAAGTCGCCACGAGTCATGACAATTCGCCACGAGTCATGACAAGTCGCCACGAGTCATGACAAGTCGCCACGAGTCTCATGACAAGTCGCCACGAGTCATGACAAGTCGCCACGAGTCTCATGACAAGTCGCCACGAGTCTCATGACAAGTCGCCACGAGTCTCATGACAAGTCGCCACGAGTCTCATGACAAGTCGCCACGAGTCTCATGACAAGTCGCCACGAGTCTCATGACAAGTCGCCACGAGTCTCATGACAAGTCGCCACGAGACATGACAAGTCGCCACGAGTCATGACAAGTCGCCACGAGTCATGACAAGTCGCCACGAGTCATGACAAGTCGCCACGAGTCATGACAAGTCGCCACGAGTCATGACAAGTCGCCACGAGTCATGACAAGTCGCCACGAGTCATGACAAGTCGCCAAGAGTCTCATGACAAGTCGCCACGAGTCTCATGACAAGTCGCCACGAGTCTCATGACAAGTCGCCACGAGTCTCATGACAAGTCGCCACGAGTCTCATGACAAGTCGCCACGAGTCTAATGACAAGTCGCCACGAGTCTAATGACAAGTCGCCACGAGTCTCATGACAAGTCGCCACGAGTCTCATGACAAGTCGCCACGAGTCTAATGACAAGTCGCCACGAGTCTCATGACAAGTCGCCACGAGTCATGACAAGTCGCCACGACTCATGACAAGTCGCCACGAGTCATGACAAGTCGCCAAGAGTCTCATGACAAGTCGCCACGAGTCTCATGACAAGTCGCCACGAGTCTCATGACAAGTCGCCACGAGTCTCATGACAAGTCGCCACGAGTCTAATGACAAGTCGCCACGAGTCTCATGACAAGTCGCCACGAGTCTCATGACAAGTCGCCACGAGTCTCATGACAAGTCGCCACGAGTCTCATGACAAGTCGCCACGAGTCTCATGACAAGTCGCCACGAGTCTCATGACAAGTCGCCACGAGTCTCATGACAAGTCGCCACGAGTCATGACAAGTCGCCACGAGTCATGACAAGTCGCCACGAGTCATGACAAGTCGCCACGAGCCATGACAAGTCGCCACGAGTCATGACAATTCGCCACGAGTCATGACAAGTCGCCACGAGCCATGACAAGTCGCCACGAGTCATGACAATTCGCCACGAGTCATGACAATTCGCCACGAGTCATGACAAGTCGCCACGAGTCATGACAAGTCGCCACGAGTCTCATGACAAGTCGCCACGAGTCTCATGACAAGTCGCCACGAGTCTCATGACAAGTCGCCACGAGTCTCATGACAAGTCGCCACGAGTCATGACAAGTCGCCACGAGTCATGACAAGTCGCCACGAGTCATGACAATTCGCCACGAGTCATGACAAGTCGCCACGAGTCTCATGACAAGTCGCCACGAGTCTCATGACAAGTCGCCACGAGTCTCATGACAAGTCGCCACGAGTCTCATGACAAGTCGCCACGAGTCTCATGACAAGTCGCCACGAGTCTCATGACAAGTCGCCACGAGTCTCATGACAAGTCGCCACGAGTCTCATGACAAGTCGCCACGAGTCTCATGACAAGTCGCCACGAGACATGACAAGTCGCCACGAGTCATGACAAGTCGCCACGAGTCATGACAAGTCGCCACGAGTCATGACAAGACGCCACGAGTCATGACAAGTCGCCACGAGTCATGACAAGTCGCCACGAGTCATGACAAGTCGCCACGACTCATGACAAGTCGCCACGAGTCATGACAAGTCGCCACGAGTCTCATGACAAGTCGCCACGAGTCTCATGACAAGTCGCCACGAGTCTCATGACAAGTCGCCACGAGTCTCATGACAAGTCGCCACGAGTCTCATGACAAGTCGCCACGAGTCTCATGACAAGTCGCCACGAGTCTCATGGCAAGTCGCCACGAGTCTCATGACAAGTCGCCACGAGTCTCATGACAAGTCGCCACGAGTCTCATGACAAGTCACCACGAGTCTCATGACAAGTCGCCACGAGTCTCATGACAAGTCGCCACGAGTCTCATGACAAGTCGCCACGAGTTTCATGACAAGTCGCCACGAGTCTCATGACAAGTCGCCACGAGTTTCATGACAAGTCGCCACGAGTCTCATGACAAGTCGCCACGAGTCTCATGACAAGTCGCCACGAGTCTCATGACAAGTCGCCACGAGTCTCATGACAAGTCGCCACGAGTCTCATGACAAGTCGCCACGAGTCTCATGACAAGTCGCCACGAGTCTCATGACAAGTCGCCACGAGTCTCATGACAAGTCGCCACGAGTCTCATGACAAGTCGCCACGAGTCTCATGACAAGTCGCCACGAGTCTCATGACAAGTCGCCACGAGTCTCATGACAAGTCGCCACGAGTCTCATGACAAGTCGCCACGAGTCTCATGACAAGTCGCCACGAGTCTCATGACAAGTCGCCACGAGTCTCATGACAAGTCGCCACGAGTCTCATGACAAGTCGCCACGAGTCTCATGACAAGTCGCCACGAGTCTCATGACAAGTCGCCACGAGTCTCATGACAAGTCGCCACGAGTCTCATGACAAGTCGCCACGAGTCTCATGACAAGTCGCCACGAGTCTCATGACAAGTCGCCACGAGTCTCATGACAAGTCGCCACGAGTCTCATGACAAGTCGCCACGAGTCTCATGACAAGTCGCCACGAGTCTCATGACAAGTCGCCACGAGTCTCATGACAAGTCGCCACGAGTCATGACAAGTCGCCACGAGCGATGACAAGTCGCCACGAGTCATGACAAGTCGCCACGAGTCATGTCAATTCGCCACGAGTCATGACAAGTCGCCACGAGTCATGACAAGTCGCCACGAGTCTCATGACAAGTCGCCACGAGTCTCATGACAAGTCGCCACGAGTCTCATGACAAGTCGCCACGAGTCTCATGACAAGTCGCCACGAGTCTCATGACAAGTCGCCACGAGTCTCATGACAAGTCGCCACGAGTCTCATGACAAGTCGCCACGAGTCTCATGACAAGTCGCCACGAGTCTCATGACAAGTCGCCACGAGTCTCATGACAAGTCGCCACGAGTCTCATGACAAGTCGCCACGAGTCATGACAAGTCGCCACGAGCGATGACAAGTCGCCACGAGTCATGACAAGTCGCCACGAGTCATGTCAATTCGCCACGAGTCATGACAAGTCGCCACGAGTCATGACAAGTCGCCACGAGTCTCATGACAAGTCGCCACGAGTCTCATGACAAGTCGCCACGAGTCTCATGACAAGTCGCCACGAGTCTCATGACAAGTCGCCACGAGTCTCATGACAAGTCGCCACGAGTCTCATGACAAGTCGCCACGAGTCTTATGACAAGTCGCCACGAGTCTCATGACAAGTCGCCACGAGTCTCATGACAAGTCGCCACGAGTCTCATGACAAGTCGCCACGAGTCTCATGACAAGTCGCCACGAGTCTCATGACAAGTCGCCACGAGTCTCATGACAAGTCGCCACGAGTCTCATGACAAGTCGCCACGAGTCTTATGACATGTCGCCACGAGTCTCATGACAAGTCGCCACGAGTCTCATGACAAGTCGCCACGAGTCTCATGACAAGTCGCCACGAGTCTCATGACAAGTCGCCACGAGTCATGACAATTCGCCACGAGTCATGACAAGTCGCCACGAGTCATGACAAGTCGCCACGAGTCTCATGACAAGTCGCCACGAGTCATGACAAGTCGCCACGAGTCTCATGACAAGTCGCCACGAGTCTCATGACAAGTCGCCACGAGTCTCATGACAAGTCGCCACGAGTCTCATGACAAGTCGCCACGAGTCTCATGACAAGTCGCCACGAGTCTCATGACAAGTCGCCACGAGTCTCATGACAAGTCGCCACGAGACATGACAAGTCGCCACGAGTCATGACAAGTCGCCACGAGTCATGACAAGTCGCCACGAGTCATGACAAGTCGCCACGAGTCATGACAAGTCGCCACGAGTCATGACAAGTCGCCACGAGTCATGACAAGTCGCCACGAGTCATGACAAGTCGCCAAGAGTCTCATGACAAGTCGCCACGAGTCTCATGACAAGTCGCCACGAGTCTCATGACAAGTCGCCACGAGTCTCATGACAAGTCGCCACGAGTTTCATGACAAGTCGCCACGAGTCTCATGACAAGTCGCCACGAGTTTCATGACAAGTCGCCACGAGTCTCATGACAAGTCGCCACGAGTCTCATGACAAGTCGCCACGAGTCTCATGACAAGTCGCCACGAGTCTCATGACAAGTCGCCACGAGTCTCATGACAAGTCGCCACGAGTCTCATGACAAGTCGCCACGAGTCTCATGACAAGTCGCCACGAGTCTCATGACAAGTCGCCACGAGTCTCATGACAAGTCGCCACGAGTCTCATGACAAGTCGCCACGAGTCTCATGACAAGTCGCCACGAGTCTCATGACAAGTCGCCACGAGTCTCATGACAAGTCGCCACGAGTCTCATGACAAGTCGCCACGAGTCTCATGACAAGTCGCCACGAGTCTCATGACAAGTCGCCACGAGTCTCATGACAAGTCGCCACGAGTCTCATGACAAGTCGCCACGAGTCTCATGACAAGTCGCCACGAGTCTCATGACAAGTCGCCACGAGTCTCATGACAAGTCGCCACGAGTCTCATGACAAGTCGCCACGAGTCTCATGACAAGTCGCCACGAGTCTCATGACAAGTCGCCACGAGTCTCATGACAAGTCGCCACGAGTCTCATGACAAGTCGCCACGAGTCTCATGACAAGTCGCCCAGAGTCTCATGACAAGTCGCCACGAGTCATGACAAGTCGCCACGAGCGATGACAAGTCGCCACGAGTCATGACAAGTCGCCACGAGTCATGTCAATTCGCCACGAGTCATGACAAGTCGCCACGAGTCATGACAAGTCGCCACGAGTCTCATGACAAGTCGCCACGAGTCTCATGACAAGTCGCCACGAGTCTCATGACAAGTCGCCACGAGTCTCATGACAAGTCGCCACGAGTCTCATGACAAGTCGCCACGAGTCTCATGACAAGTCGCCACGAGTCTCATGACAAGTCGCCACGAGTCTCATGACAAGTCGCCACGAGTCTCATGACAAGTCGCCACGAGTCTCATGACAAGTCGCCACGAGTCTCATGACAAGTCGCCACGAGTCATGACAAGTCGCCACGAGCGATGACAAGTCGCCACGAGTCATGACAAGTCGCCACGAGTCATGTCAATTCGCCACGAGTCATGACAAGTCGCCACGAGTCATGACAAGTCGCCACGAGTCTCATGACAAGTCGCCACGAGTCTCATGACAAGTCGCCACGAGTCTCATGACAAGTCGCCACGAGTCTCATGACAAGTCGCCACGAGTCTCATGACAAGTCGCCACGAGTCTCATGACAAGTCGCCACGAGTCTTATGACAAGTCGCCACGAGTCTCATGACAAGTCGCCACGAGTCTCATGACAAGTCGCCACGAGTCTCATGACAAGTCGCCACGAGTCTCATGACAAGTCGCCACGAGTCTCATGACAAGTCGCCACGAGTCTCATGACAAGTCGCCACGAGTCTCATGACAAGTCGCCACGAGTCTTATGACATGTCGCCACGAGTCTCATGACAAGTCGCCACGAGTCTCATGACAAGTCGCCACGAGTCTCATGACAAGTCGCCACGAGTCTCATGACAAGTCGCCACGAGTCATGACAATTCGCCACGAGTCATGACAAGTCGCCACGAGTCATGACAAGTCGCCACGAGTCTCATGACAAGTCGCCACGAGTCATGACAAGTCGCCACGAGTCTCATGACAAGTCGCCACGAGTCTCATGACAAGTCGCCACGAGTCTCATGACAAGTCGCCACGAGTCTCATGACAAGTCGCCACGAGTCTCATGACAAGTCGCCACGAGTCTCATGACAAGTCGCCACGAGTCTCATGACAAGTCGCCACGAGACATGACAAGTCGCCACGAGTCATGACAAGTCGCCACGAGTCATGACAAGTCGCCACGAGTCATGACAAGTCGCCACGAGTCATGACAAGTCGCCACGAGTCATGACAAGTCGCCACGAGTCATGACAAGTCGCCACGAGTCATGACAAGTCGCCAAGAGTCTCATGACAAGTCGCCACGAGTCTCATGACAAGTCGCCACGAGTCTCATGACAAGTCGCCACGAGTCTCATGACAAGTCGCCACGAGTCTCATGACAAGTCGCCACGAGTCTAATGACAAGTCGCCACGAGTCTAATGACAAGTCGCCACGAGTCTCATGACAAGTCGCCACGAGTCTCATGACAAGTCGCCACGAGTCTAATGACAAGTCGCCACGAGTCTCATGACAAGTCGCCACGAGTCATGACAAGTCGCCACGACTCATGACAAGTCGCCACGAGTCATGACAAGTCGCCACGAGTCTCATGACAAGTCGCCACGAGTCTCATGACAAGTCGCCACGAGTCTCATGACAAGTCGCCACGAGTCTAATGACAAGTCGCCACGAGTCTCATGACAAGTCGCCACGAGTCTCATGACAAGTCGCCACGAGTCTCATGACAAGTCGCCACGAGTCTCATGACAAGTCGCCACGAGTCTCATGACAAGTCGCCACGAGTCTCATGACAAGTCGCCACGAGTCTCATGACAAGTCGCCACGAGTCTCATGACAAGTCGCCACGAGTCTCATGACAAGTCGCCACGAGTCTCATGACAAGTCGCCACGAGTCTCATGACAAGTCGCCACGAGTCTCATGACAAGTCGCCACGAGTCTCATGACAAGTCGCCACGAGTCTCATGACAAGTCGCCACGAGTCTCATGACAAGTCGCCACGAGTCTCATGACAAGTCGCCACGAGTCTCATGACAAGTCGCCACGAGTCTCATGACAAGTCGACACGAGTCTCATGACAAGTCGCCACGAGTCTCATGACAAGTCGCCACGAGTCTCATGACAAGTCGCCACGAGTCTCATGACAAGTCGCCACGAGTCTCATGACAAGTCGCCACGAGTCTCATGACAAGTCGCCACGAGTCTCATGACAAGTCGCCACGAGTCTCATGACAAGTCGCCACGAGTCTCATGACAAGTCGCCACGAGTCTCATGACAAGTCGCCACGAGTCTCATGACAAGTCGCCAAGAGTCTCATGACAAGTCGCCACGAGTCTCATGACAAGTCGCCACGAGTCTCATGACAAGTCGCCACGAGTCTCATGACAAGTCGCCACGAGTCTCATGACAAGTCGCCACGAGTCTCATGACTAGTCGCCACGAGTCTCATGACAAGTCGCAACGAGTCTCATGACAAGTCGCCACGAGTCTCATGACAAGTCGCCACGATTCTCATGACAAGTCGCCACGAGTCTCATGACAAGTCGCCACGAGTCCCATGACAAGTCGCCACGAGTCATGACAAGTCGCCACGAGTCATGACAAGTCGCCACGAGTCATGACAAGTCGCCACGAGCCATGACAAGTCGCCACGAGTCATGACAAGTCGCCACGAGTCGTTGAAATAGGGTATCGGATTATTCATTCTGAATATGCTACTTTTTTAGGGGGTATAATAAATGAACTTGATTTCAATTAAACTTTTGCGCCTCTTTAAGCGTCGCGTCGACGAAATCCCCCGTCTTTGAGAGTTTAATACGATCGGCTGAAGCTCCAGGACCATTTTCAATAACGACCGCCCGCTTGAACACGTTGAAATAGGGTATCGGATTATTCATTCTGAATTTGCTACTTTTTTAGGGGGTATAACAAATGAACTTGATTTCAAATAAACTTTTGCGCCTCTTTAAGCGTCGCATCGACGAAATCCCCCGTCTTTGAGAGTTTATTACGATCGGCTGAAGCTCCAGGACCATTTTCAATAACGACCGCCCGCTTGAACACGTTGAAATAGGGTATCGGATTATTCATTCTGAATATGCTACATTTTAGGGGGTATAATAAATAAACTTGATTTCAATTAAACTTTTGCGCCTCTTTAAGCGTCGCGTCGACGAAATCCCCCGTCTTTGAGAGTTTAATACGATCGGCTGGAGCTCCAGGACCGTTTTCAATAACGACCGCCCGCTTGAACACGTTGAAATAGGGTATCGGATTATTCATTCTGAATATGCTACTTTTTTAGGGGGTATAATAAATGAACTTGATTTCAAATAAACTTTTTCGCCTCTTTAAGCGTCGCATCGACGAAATCCCCCGTATTTGAGAATTTAATACGATCGGCTGAAGCTCCAGGACCATTTTCAATAACGACCGCCCGCTTGAACACGTTGAAATAGGGTATCGGATTATTCATTCTGAATATGCTACTTTTTTAGGGGGTATAACAAATGAACTTGATTTCAATTAAACTTTTGCGCCTCTTTAAGCGTCGCTTCGACGAAATCCCCCGTCTTTGAGAGTTTATTACGATCGGCTGAAGCTCCAGGACCATTTTCAATAACGACCGCCCGCTTGAACACGTTGAAATAGGGCATCGGATTATTCATTCTGAATATGCTACATTTTAGGGGGTATAATAAATAAACTTGATTTCAATTAAACTTTTGTGCCTCTTTAAGCGTCGCGTCGACGAAATCCCCCGTCTTTGAGAGTTTAATACGATCGGCTGAAGCTCCAGGACCATTTTCAATAACGACCGCCCGCTTGAACACGTTGAAATAGGGTATCGGATTATTCATTCTGAATATGCTACTTTTTTAGGGGGTATAACAAATGAACTTGATTTCAATTAAACTTTTGCGCCTCTTTAAGCGTCGCTTCGACGAAATCCCCCGTCTTTGAGAGTTTATTACGATCGGCTGAAGCTCCAGGACCATTTTCAATAACGACCGCCCGCTTGAACACGTTGAAATAGGGCATCGGATTATTCATTCTGAATATGCTACATTTTAGGGGGTATAATAAATGAACTTGATTTCAATTAAACTTTTGCGCCTCTTTAAGCGTCGCGTCGACGAAATCCCCCGTCTTTGAGAGTTTGATACGATCGGCTGAAGCTCCAGGACCATTTTCAATAACGACCGCCCGCTTGAACACGTTGAAATAGGGTATCGGATTATTCATTCTGAATATGCTACTTTTTTAGGGGGTATAATAAATGAACTTGATTTCAATTAAACTTTTGCGCCTCTTTAAGCGTCGCGTCGACGAAATCCCCCGTCTTTGAGAGTTTAATACGATCGGCTGAAGCTCCAGGACCATTTTCAATAACGACCGCCCGCTTGAACACGTTGAAATAGGGTATCGGATTATTCATTCTGAATATGCTACTTTTTTAGGGGGTATAATAAATGAACTTGATTTCAATTAAACTTTTGCGCCTCTTTAAGCGTCGCGTCGACGAAATCCCCCGTCTTTGAGAGTTTAATACGATCGGCTGAAGCTCCAGGACCATTTTCAATAACGACCGCCCGCTTGAACACGTTGAAATAGGGTATCGGATTATTCATTCTGAATATGCTACTTTTTTAGGGGGTATACCAAATGAACTTGATTTCAATTAAACTTTTGCGCCTCTTTAAGCGTCGCCTCGACGAAATCCCCCGTCTTTGAGAGTTTATTACGATCGGCTGAAGCTCCAGGACCATTTTCAATAACGACCGCCCGCTTGAACACGTTGAAATAAGGCATCGGATTATTCATTCTGAATATGCTACATTTTAGGGGGTATAATAAATGAACTTGATTTCAATTAAACTTTTGCGCCTCTTTAAGCGTCGCGTCGACGAAATCCCCCGTCTTTGAGAGTTTAATACGATCGGCTGAAGCTCCAGGACCATTTTCAATAACGACCGCCCGCTTGAACACGTTGAAATAGGGTATCGGATTATTCATTCTGAATATGCTACTTTTTTAGGGGGTATAATAAATGAACTTGATTTCAATTAAACTTTTGCGCCTCTTTAAGCGTCGCGTCGACGAAATCCCCCGTCTTTGAGAGTTTAATACGATCGGCTGAAGCTCCAGGACCATTTTCAATAACGACCGCCCGCTTGAACACGTTGAAATAGGGTATCGGATTATTCATTCTGAATATGCTACTTTTTTAGGGGGTATAATAAATGAACTTGATTTCAATTAAACTTTTGCGCCTCTTTAAGCGTCGCGTCGACGAAATCCCCCGTCTTTGAGAGTTTAATACGATCGGCTGAAGCTCCAGGACCATTTTCAATAACGACCGCCCACTTGAACACGTTGAAATAGGGTATCGGATTATTCATTCTGAATATGCTACTTTTTTAGGGGGTATAATAAATGAACTTGATTTCAATTAAACTTTTTCGCCTCTTTAAGCGTCGCGTCGACGAAATCCCCCGTCTTTGAGAGTTTAATACAATCGGCTTAAGCTCCAGGACCATTTTCAATAACGACCGCCCGCTTGAACACGTTGAAATAGGGTATCGGATTGTTCATTCTGAATATGCTACTTTTTTAGGGGGTATAATAAATGAACTTGATTTCAATTAAACTTTTGCGCCTCTTTAAGCGTCGCGTCGAGGAAATCCCCCGTCTTTGAGAGTTTAATACGATCGACTGAAGCTCCAGGACCATTTTCAATAACGACCGCCCGCTTGAACACGTTGAAATAGGGTATCGGATTATTCATTCTGAATATGCAACTTTTTAGGGGGTATATTAAATGAACTTGATTTCAATTAAACTTTTGCGCCTCTTTAAGCGTCGCGTCGACGAAATCCCCCGTCTTTGAGAGTTTAATACAATCGGCTGAAGCTCCAGGACCATTTTCAATAACGACCGCCCGCTTGAACACGTTGAAATAGGGTATCGGATTATTCATTCTGAATATGCTACTTTTTTAGGGGGTATAATAAATGAACTTGATTTCAATTAAACTTTTGCGCCTCTTTAAGCGTCGCGTCGACGAAATCCCCCGTCTTTGAGAGTTTAATACGATCGGCTGAAGCTCCAGGACCATTTTCAATAACGACCGCCCGCTTGAACACGTTGAAATAGGGTATCGGATTATTCATTCTGAATATGCAACTTTTTAGGGGGTATATTAAATGAACTTGATTTCAATTAAACTTTTGCGCCTCTTTAAGCGTCGCGTCGACGAAATCCCCCGTCTTTGAGAGTTTAATACAATCGGCTGAAGCTCCAGGACCATTTTCAATAACGACCGCCCGCTTGAACACGTTGAAATAGGGTATCGGATTATTCATTCTGAATATGCTACTTTTTTAGGGGGTATAATAAATGAACTTGATTTCAATTAAACTTTTGCGCCTCTTTAAGCGTCGCGTCGACGAAATCCCCCGTCTTTGAGAGTTTAATACGATCGGCTGAAGCTCCAGGACCATTTTCAATAACGACCGCCCGCTTGAACACGTTTAAATAGGGTATCGGATTATTCATTCTGAATATGCTACTTTTTTAGGGGGTATAACAAATGAACTTGATTTCAATTAAACTTTTGCGCCTCTTTAAGCGTCGCGTCGACGAAATCCCCCGTCTTTGAGAGTTTATTACGATCGGCTGAAGCTCCAGGACCATTTTCAATAACGACCGCCCGCTTGAACACGTTGAAATAGGGTATCGGATTATTCATTCTGAATATGCTACATTTTAGGGGGTATAATAAATGAACTTGATTTCAATTAAACTTTTGCGCCTCTTTAAGCGTCGCGTCGACGAAATCCCCCGTTTTTGAGAGTTTATTACGATCGGCTGAAGCTCCAGGACCATTTTCAATAACGACCGCCCGCTTGAACACGTTGAAATAGGGTATCGGATTATTCATTCTGAATATGCTACTTTTTTAGGGGGTATAATAAATGAACTTGATTTCAATTAAACTTTTGCGCCTCTTTAAGCGTCGCGTCGACGAAATCCCCCGTCTTTGAGAGTTTAATACGATCGGCTGAAGCTCCAGGACCATTTTCACTAACGACCGCCTGCTTGAACACGTTGAAATAGGGTATCGGATTATTCATTCTGAATATGCTACTTTTTTAGGGGGTATAATAAATGAACTTGATTTCAATTAAACTTTTGCGCCTCTTTAAGCGTCGTGTCGACGAAATGCCCCATCTTTGAGAGTTTAATACGATCGGCTGAAGCTCCAGGACCATTTTCAATAACGACCGCCCACTTGAACACGTTGAAATAGGGTATCGGATTATTCATTCTGAATATGCTACTTTTTTAGGGGGTATAATAAATGAACTTGATTTCAATTAAACTTTTTCGCCTCTTTAAGCGTCGCGTCGACGAAATCCCCCGTCTTTGAGAGTTTAATACAATCGGCTGAAGCTCCAGGACCATTTTCAATAACGACCGCCCACTTGAACACGTTGAAATAGGGTATCGGATTATTCATTCTGAATATGCTACTTTTTTAGGGGGTATAATAAATGAACTTGATTTCAATTAAACTTTTGCGCCTCTTTAAGCGTCGCGTCGACGAAATCCCCCGTCTTTGAGAGTTTAATACGATCGGCTGAAGCTCCAGGACCATTTTCAATAACGACCGCTCGCTTGAACACGTTGAAATAGGGTATCGGATTATTCATTCTGAATATGCTACTTTTTAGGGGGTATATTAAATGAACTTGATTTCAATTAAACTTTTGCGCCTCTTTAAGCGTCGCGTCGACGAAATCCCCCGTCTTTGAGAGTTTAATACGATCGGCTGAAGCTCCAGGACCATTTTCAATAACGACCGCCCGCTTGAACACGTTGAAATAGGGTATCGGATTATTCATTCTGAATATGCTACTTTTTAGGGGGTATATTAAATGAACTTGATTTCAATTAAACTTTTGCGCCTCTTTAGGCGTCGCGTCGACGAAATCCCCCGTCTTTGAGAGTTTAATACGATCGGCTGAAGCTCCAGGACCATTTTCAATAACGACCGCCCGCTTGAACACGTTGAAATAGGGTATCGGATTATTCATTCTGAATATGCTACATTTTAGGGGGTATAATAAATAAACTTGATTTCAATTAAACTTTTGCGCCTCTTTAAGCGTCGCGTCGACGAAATCCCCCGTCTTTGAGAGTTTAATTCGATCGGCTGAAGCTCCAGGACCATTTTCAATAACGACCGCCCGCTTGAACACGTTGAAATAGGGTATCGGATTATTCATTCTGAATATGCTACTTTTTTAGGGGGTATATTAAATGAACTTGATTTCAATTAAACTTTTGCGCCTCTTTAAGCGTCGCGTCGACGAAATCCCCCGTCTTTGAGAGTTTAATACGATCGGCTGAAGCTCCAGGACCATTTTCAATAACGACCGCCCACTTGAACACGTTGAAATAGGGTATCGGATTATTCATTCTGAATATGCTACTTTTTTAGGGGGTATAATAAATGAACTTGATTTCAATTAAACTTTTTCGCCTCTTTAAGCGTCGCGTCGACGAAATCCCCCGTCTTTGAGAGTTTAATACAATCGGCGGAAGCTCCAGGACCATTTTCAATAACGACCGCCCGCTTGAACACGTTGAAATAGGGTATCGGATTATTCATTCTGAATATGCTACATTTTAGGGGGTATAATAAATAAACTTGATTTCAATTAAACTTTTGCGCCTCTTTAAGCGTCGCGTCGACGAAATCCCCCGTCTTTGAGAGTTTAATTCGATCGGCTGAAGCTCCAGGACCATTTTCAATAACGACCGCCCGCTTGAACACGTTGAAATAGGGTATCGGATTATTCATTCTGAATATGCTACTTTTTTAGGGGGTATATTAAATGAACTTGATTTCAATTAAACTTTTGCGCCTCTTTAAGCGTCGCGTCGACGAAATCCCCCGTCTTTGAGAGTTTAATACGATCGGCTGAAGCTCCAGGACCATTTTCAATAACGACCGCCCACTTGAACACGTTGAAATAGGGTATCGGATTATTCATTCTGAATATGCTACTTTTTTAGGGGGTATAATAAATGAACTTGATTTCAATTAAACTTTTTCGCCTCTTTAAGCGTCGCGTCGACGAAATCCCCCGTCTTTGAGAGTTTAATACAATCGGCGGAAGCTCCAGGACCATTTTCAATAACGACCGCCCGCTTGAACACGTTGAAATAGGGTATCGGATTATTCATTCTGAATATGCTGCTTTTTTAGGGGGTATAATAAATGAACTTGATTTCAATTAAACTTTTGCGCCTCTTTAAGCGTCGTGTCGACGAAATGCCCCGTCTTTGAGAGTTTAATACGATCGGATGAAGCTCCAGGACCATTTTCAATAACGACCGCCCACTTGAACACGTTGAAATAGGGTATCGGATTATTCATTCTGAATATGCTACTTTTTTAGGGGGTATATTAAATGAACTTGATTTCAATTAAACTTTTGCGCCTCTTTGAGCATCGCGTCGACGAAATCCCCCGTCTTTGAGAGTTTAATACGATCGGCTGAAGCTCCAGGACCATTTTCAATAACGACCGCCCGCTTGAACACGTTGAAATAGGGTATCGGATTATTCATTCTGAATATGCTACTTTCTTAGGGGGTATAATAAATGAACTTGATTTCAATTAAACTTTTGCGCCTCTTTAAGCGTCGCGTCGACGAAATCCCCCGTCGTTGAGAGTTTAATACGATCGGCTGAAGCTCCAGGACCATTTTCAATAACGACCGCCCGCTTGAACACGTTGAAATAGGGTATCGGATTATTCATTCTGAATATGCTACATTTTTAGGGGGTATAATAAATGAACTTGATTTCAATTAAACTTTTGCGCCTCTTTAGGCGTCGCGTCGACGAAATCCCCCGTCTTTGAGAGTTTAATACGATCGGCTGAAGCTCCAGGACCATTTTCAATAACGACCGCCCGCTTGAACACGTTGAAATAGGGTATCGGATTATTCATTCTGAATATGCTACATTTTTAGGGGGTATAATAAATGAACTTGATTTCAATTAAACTTTTGCGCCTCTTTAAGCGTCGCGTCGACGAAATCCCCCGTCTTTGAGAGTTTAATACGATCGGCTGAAGCTCCAGGACCATTTTCAATAACGACCGCCCGCTTGAACACGTTGAAATAGGGTATCGGATTATTCATTCTGAATATGCTACTTTCTTAGGGGGTATAATAAATGAACTTGATTTCAATTAAACTTTTGCGCCTCTTTAAGCGTCGCGTCGACGAAATCCCCCGTCTTTGAGAGTTTAATACGATCGGCTGAAGCTCCAGGACCATTTTCAATAACGACCGCCCGCTTGAACACGTTGAAATAGGGTATCGGATTATTCATTCTGAATATGCTACATTTTTAGGGGGTATAATAAATGAACTTGATTTCAATTAAACTTTTGCGCCTCTTTAAGCGTCGCGTCGACGAAATCCCCCGTCTTTGAGAGTTTAATACGATCGGCTGAAGCTCCAGGACCATTTTCAATAACGACCACCCGCTTGAACACGTTGAAATAGGGTATCGGATTATTCATTCTGAATATGCTACTTTCTTAGGGGGTATAATAAATGAACTTGATTTCAATTAAACTTTTGCGCCTCTTTAAGCGTCGTGTCGACGAAATCCCCCGTCTTTAAGAGTTTAATACGATCGGCTGAAGCTCCAGGACCATTTTCAATAACGACCGCCCGCTTGAACACGTTGAAATAGGGTATCGGATTATTCATTCTGAATATGCTACTTTTTTAGGGGGTATAATAAATGAACTTGATTTCAATTAAACTTTTGCGCCTCTTTAAGCGTCGCGTCGACGAAATCCCCCGTCTTTGAGAGTTTAATACAATCGGCGGAAGCTCCAGGACCATTTTCAATAACGACCGCCCGCTTGAACACGTTGAAATAGGGTATCGGATTATTCATTCTGAATATGCTACATTTTAGGGGGTATAATAAATGAACTTGATTTCAATTAAACTTTTGCGCCTCTTTAAGCGTCGCGTCGACGAAATCCCCCGTCTTTGAGAGTTTAATACGATCGGCTGAAGCTCCAGGACCATTTTCAATAACGACCGCCCGCTTGAACACGTTGAAATAGGGTATCGGATTATTCATTCTGAATATGCTACATTTTTAGGGGGTATAATAAATGAACTTGATTTCAATTAAACTTTTGCGCCTCTTTAAGCGTCGCGTCGACGAAATCCCCCGTCTTTGAGAGTTTAATACGATCGGCTGAAGCTCCAGGACCATTTTCAATAACGACCGCCCGCTTGAACACGTTGAAATAGGGTATCGGATTATTCATTCTGAATATGCTACTTTCTTAGGGGGTATAATAAATGAACTTGATTTCAATTAAACTTTTGCGCCTCTTTAAGCGTCGTGTCGACGAAATCCCCCGTCTTTAAGAGTTTAATACGATCGGCTGAAGCTCCAGGACCATTTTCAATAACGACCGCCCGCTTGAACACGTTGAAATAGGGTATCGGATTATTCATTCTGAATATGCTACTTTTTTAGGGGGTATAATAAATGAACTTGATTTCAATTAAACTTTTGCGCCTCTTTAAGCGTCGCGTCGACGAAATCCCCCGTCTTTGAGAGTTTAATACAATCGGCGGAAGCTCCAGGACCATTTTCAATAACGACCGCCCGCTTGAACACGTTGAAATAGGGTATCGGATTATTCATTCTGAATATGCTACATTTTAGGGGGTATAATAAATAAACTTGATTTCAATTAAACTTTTGCGCCTCTTTAAGCGTCGCGTCGACGAAATCCCCCGTCTTTGAGAGTTTAATACAATCGGCGGAAGCTCCAGGACCATTTTCAATAACGACCGCCCGCTTGAACACGTTGAAATAGGGTATCGGATTATTCATTCTGAATATGCTGCTTTTTTAGGGGGTATAATAAATGAACTTGATTTCAATTAAACTTTTGCGCCTCTTTAAGCGTCGTGTCGACGAAATGCCCCGTCTTTGAGAGTTTAATACGATCGGATGAAGCTCCAGGACCATTTTCAATAACGACCGCCCACTTGAACACGTTGAAATAGGGTATCGGATTATTCATTCTGAATATGCTACTTTTTTAGGGGGTATATTAAATGAAGTTGATTTCAATTAAACTTTTGCGCCTCTTTGAGCATCGCGTCGACGAAATCCCCCGTCTTTGAGAGTTTAATACGATCGGCTGAAGCTCCAGGACCATTTTCAATAACGACCGCCCGCTTGAACACGTTGAAATAGGGTATCGGATTATTCATTCTGAATATGCTACTTTCTTAGGGGGTATAATAAATGAACTTGATTTCAATTAAACTTTTGCGCCTCTTTAAGCGTCGCGTCGACGAAATCCCCCGTCTTTGAGAGTTTAATACGATCGGCTGAAGCTCCAGGACCATTTTCAATAACGACCGCCCGCTTGAACACGTTGAAATAGGGTATCGGATTATTCATTCTGAATATGCTACATTTTTAGGGGGTATAATAAATGAACTTGATTTCAATTAAACTTTTGCGCCTCTTTAGGCGTCGCGTCGACGAAATCCCCCGTCTTTGAGAGTTTAATACGATCGGCTGAAGCTCCAGGACCATTTTCAATAACGACCGCCCGCTTGAACACGTTGAAATAGGGTATCGGATTATTCATTCTGAATATGCTACATTTTTAGGGGGTATAATAAATGAACTTGATTTCAATTAAACTTTTGCGCCTCTTTAAGCGTCGCGTCGACGAAATCCCCCGTCTTTGAGAGTTTAATACGATCGGCTGAAGCTCCAGGACCATTTTCAATAACGACCGCCCGCTTGAACACGTTGAAATAGGGTATCGGATTATTCATTCTGAATATGCTACTTTCTTAGGGGGTATAATAAATGAACTTGATTTCAATTAAACTTTTGCGCCTCTTTAAGCGTCGCGTCGACGAAATCCCCCGTCTTTGAGAGTTTAATACGATCGGCTGAAGCTCCAGGACCATTTTCAATAACGACCGCCCGCTTGAACACGTTGAAATAGGGTATCGGATTATTCATTCTGAATATGCTACATTTTTAGGGGGTATAATAAATGAACTTGATTTCAATTAAACTTTTGCGCCTCTTTAAGCGTCGCGTCGACGAAATCCCCCGTCTTTGAGAGTTTAATACGATCGGCTGAAGCTCCAGGACCATTTTCAATAACGACCACCCGCTTGAACACGTTGAAATAGGGTATCGGATTATTCATTCTGAATATGCTACTTTCTTAGGGGGTATAATAAATGAACTTGATTTCAATTAAACTTTTGCGCCTCTTTAAGCGTCGTGTCGACGAAATCCCCCGTCTTTAAGAGTTTAATACGATCGGCTGAAGCTCCAGGACCATTTTCAATAACGACCGCCCGCTTGAACACGTTGAAATAGGGTATCGGATTATTCATTCTGAATATGCTACTTTTTTAGGGGGTATAATAAATGAACTTGATTTCAATTAAACTTTTGCGCCTCTTTAAGCGTCGCGTCGACGAAATCCCCCGTCTTTGAGAGTTTAATACAATCGGCGGAAGCTCCAGGACCATTTTCAATAACGACCGCCCGCTTGAACACGTTGAAATAGGGTATCGGATTATTCATTCTGAATATGCTACATTTTAGGGGGTATAATGAATGAACTTGATTTCAATTAAACTTTTGCGCCTCTTTAAGCGTCGCGTCGACGAAATCCCCCGTCTTTGAGAGTTTAATACGATCGGCTGAAGCTCCAGGACCATTTTCAATAACGACCGCCCGCTTGAACACGTTGAAATAGGGTATCGGATTATTCATTCTGAATATGCTACATTTTTAGGGGGTATAATAAATGAACTTGATTTCAATTAAACTTTTGCGCCTCTTTAAGCGTCGCGTCGACGAAATCCCCCGTCTTTGAGAGTTTAATACGATCGGCTGAAGCTCCAGGACCATTTTCAATAACGACCGCCCGCTTGAACACGTTGAAATAGGGTATCGGATTATTCATTCTGAATATGCTACTTTCTTAGGGGGTATAATAAATGAACTTGATTTCAATTAAACTTTTGCGCCTCTTTAAGCGTCGTGTCGACGAAATCCCCCGTCTTTAAGAGTTTAATACGATCGGCTGAAGCTCCAGGACCATTTTCAATAACGACCGCCCGCTTGAACACGTTGAAATAGGGTATCGGATTATTCATTCTGAATATGCTACTTTTTTAGGGGGTATAATAAATGAACTTGATTTCAATTAAACTTTTGCGCCTCTTTAAGCGTCGCGTCGACGAAATCCCCCGTCTTTGAGAGTTTAATACAATCGGCGGAAGCTCCAGGACCATTTTCAATAACGACCGCCCGCTTGAACACGTTGAAATAGGGTATCGGATTATTCATTCTGAATATGCTACATTTTAGGGGGTATAATAAATAAACTTGATTTCAATTAAACTTTTGCGCCTCTTTAAGCGTCGCGTCGACGAAATCCCCCGTCTTTGAGAGTTTAATACAATCGGCGGAAGCTCCAGGACCATTTTCAATAACGACCGCCCGCTTGAACACGTTGAAATAGGGTATCGGATTATTCATTCTGAATATGCTACATTTTAGGGGGTATAATAAATAAACTTGATTTCAATTAAACTTTTGCGCCTCTTTAAGCGTCGCGTCGACGAAATCCCCCGTCTTTGAGAGTTTAATTCGATCGGCTGAAGCTCCAGGACCATTTTCAATAACGACCGCCCGCTTGAACACGTTGAAATAGGGTATCGGATTATTCATTCTGAATATGCTACTTTTTTAGGGGGTATATTAAATGAACTTGATTTCAATTAAACTTTTGCGCCTCTTTAAGCGTCGCGTCGACGAAATCCCCCGTCTTTGAGAGTTTAATACAATCGGCTGAAGCTCCAGGACCATTTTCAATAACGACCGCCCACTTGAACACGTTGAAATAGGGTATCGGATTATTCATTCTGAATATGCTACTTTTTTAGGGGGTATAATAAATGAACTTGATTTCAATTAAACTTTTTCGCCTCTTTAAGCGTCGCGTCGACGAAATCCCCCGTCTTTGAGAGTTTAATACAATCGGCGGAAGCTCCAGGACCATTTTCAATAACGACCGCCCGCTTGAACACGTTGAAATAGGGTATCGGATTATTCATTCTGAATATGCTGCTTTTTTAGGGGGTATAATAAATGAACTTGATTTCAATTAAACTTTTGCGCCTCTTTAAGCGTCGTGTCGACGAAATGCCCCGTCTTTGAGAGTTTAATACGATCGGATGAAGCTCCAGGACCATTTTCAATAACGACCGCCCACTTGAACACGTTGAAATAGGGTATCGGATTATTCATTCTGAATATGCTACTTTTTTAGGGGGTATATTAAATGAACTTGATTTCAATTAAACTTTTGCGCCTCTTTGAGCATCGCGTCGACGAAATCCCCCGTCTTTGAGAGTTTAATACGATCGGCTGAAGCTCCAGGACCATTTTCAATAACGACCGCCCGCTTGAACACGTTGAAATAGGGTATCGGATTATTCATTCTGAATATGCTACTTTCTTAGGGGGTATAATAAATGAACTTGATTTCAATTAAACTTTTGCGCCTCTTTAAGCGTCGCGTCGACGAAATCCCCCGTCTTTGAGAGTTTAATACGATCGGCTGAAGCTCCAGGACCATTTTCAATAACGACCGCCCGCTTGAACACGTTGAAATAGGGTATCGGATTATTCATTCTGAATATGCTACATTTTTAGGGGGTATAATAAATGAACTTGATTTCAATTAAACTTTTGCGCCTCTTTAGGCGTCGCGTCGACGAAATCCCCCGTCTTTGAGAGTTTAATACGATCGGCTGAAGCTCCAGGACCATTTTCAATAACGACCGCCCGCTTGAACACGTTGAAATAGGGTATCGGATTATTCATTCTGAATATGCTACATTTTTAGGGGGTATAATAAATGAACTTGATTTCAATTAAACTTTTGCGCCTCTTTAAGCGTCGCGTCGACGAAATCCCCCGTCTTTGAGAGTTTAATACGATCGGCTGAAGCTCCAGGACCATTTTCAATAACGACCGCCCGCTTGAACACGTTGAAATAGGGTATCGGATTATTCATTCTGAATATGCTACTTTCTTAGGGGGTATAATAAATGAACTTGATTTCAATTAAACTTTTGCGCCTCTTTAAGCGTCGCGTCGACGAAATCCCCCGTCTTTGAGAGTTTAATACGATCGGCTGAAGCTCCAGGACCATTTTCAATAACGACCGCCCGCTTGAACACGTTGAAATAGGGTATCGGATTATTCATTCTGAATATGCTACATTTTTAGGGGGTATAATAAATGAACTTGATTTCAATTAAACTTTTGCGCCTCTTTAAGCGTCGCGTCGACGAAATCCCCCGTCTTTGAGAGTTTAATACGATCGGCTGAAGCTCCAGGACCATTTTCAATAACGACCGCCCGCTTGAACACGTTGAAATAGGGTATCGGATTATTCATTCTGAATATGCTACTTTCTTAGGGGGTATAATAAATGAACTTGATTTCAATTAAACTTTTGCGCCTCTTTAAGCGTCGTGTCGACGAAATCCCCCGTCTTTAAGAGTTTAATACGATCGGCTGAAGCTCCAGGACCATTTTCAATAACGACCGCCCGCTTGAACACGTTGAAATAGGGTATCGGATTATTCATTCTGAATATGCTACTTTTTTAGGGGGTATAATAAATGAACTTGATTTCAATTAAACTTTTGCGCCTCTTTAAGCGTCGCGTCGACGAAATCCCCCGTCTTTGAGAGTTTAATACGATCGGCTGAAGCTCCAGGACCATTTTCAATAACGACCGCCCGCTTGAACACGTTGAAATAGGGTATCGGATTATTCATTCTGAATATGCTACATTTTTAGGGGGTATAATAAATGAACTTGATTTCAATTAAACTTTTGCGCCTCTTTAAGCGTCGTGTCGACGAAATCCCCCGTCTTTGAGAGTTTAATACGATCGGCTTTAGCTCCAGGACCATTTTCAATAACGACCGCCCGCTTGAACACGTTGAAATAGGGTATCGGATTATTCATTCTGAATATGCTACTTTTTTAGGGGGTATAATAAATGAACTTGATTTCAATTAAACTTTTGCGCCTCTTTAAGCGTCGTGTCGACGAAATCCCCCGTCTTTGAGAGTTTAATACGATCGGCTGAAGCTCCAGGACCATTTTCAATAACGACCGCCCGCTTGAACACGTTGAAATAGGGTATCGGATTATTCATTCTGAATATGCTACTTTTTTAGGGGGTATAATAAATGAACTTGATTTCAATTAAACTTTTGCGCCTCTTTAAGCGTCGCGTCGACGAAATCCCCCGTCTTTGAGAGTTTAATACGATCGGCTGAAGCTCCAGGACCATTTTCAATAACGACCGCCCGCTTGAACACGTTGAAATAGGGTATCGGATTATTCATTCTGAATATGCTACATTTTTAGGGGGTATAATAAATGAACTTGATTTCAATTAAACTTTTGCGCCTCTTTAAGCGTCGCGTCGACGAAATCCCCCGTCTTTGAGAGTTTAATACGATCGGCTGAAGCTCCAGGACCATTTTCAATAACGACCGCCCGCTTGAACACGTTGAAATAGGGTATCGGATTATTCATTCTGAATATGCTACTTTTTTAGGGGGTATAATAAATGAACTTGATTTCAATTAAACTTTTGCGCCTCTTTAAACGTCGCGTCGACGAAATCCCCCGTCTTTGAGAATTTAATACGATCGGCTTTAGCTCCAGGACCATTTTCAATAACGACCGCCCGCTTGAACACGTTGAAATAGGGTATCGGATTATTCATTCTGAATATGCTACTTTTTTAGGGGGTATAATAAATAAACTTGATTTCAATTAAACTTTTGCGCCTCTTTAAGCGTCGCGTCGACGAAATCCCCCGTCTTCGAGAGTTTAATACGATCGGCTGAAGCTCCAGGACCATTTTCAATAACGACCGCCCGCTTGAACACGTTGAAATAGGGTATCGGATTATTCATTCTGAATATGCTACTTTATTAGGGGGTATAATAAATGAACTTGATTTCAATTAAACTTTTGCGCCTCTTTAAGCGTCGCGTCGACAAAATCCCCCGTCTTTGAGAGTTTAATACGATCGGCTGAAGCTCCAGGACCATTTTCAATAACGACCGCCCGCTTGAACACGTTGAAATAGGGTATCGGATTATTCATTCTGAATATGCTACTTTTTCAGGGGGTATAATAAATGAACTTGATTTCAATTAAACTTTTGCGCCTCTTTAAGCGTCGCGTCGACGAAATCCCCCGTCTTTGAGAGTTTAATACGATCGGCTGAAGCTCCAGGACCATTTTCAATAACGACCGCCCGCTTGAACACGTTGAAATAGGGTATCGGATTATTCATTCTGAATATGCTACTTTTTTAGGGGGTATAATAAATGAACTTGATTTCAATTAAACTTTTGCGCCTCTTTAAGCGTCGCGTCGACGAAATCCCCCGTGTTTGAGAGTTTAATACGATCGGCTTTAGCTCCAGGACCATTTTCAATAACGACCGCCCGCTTGAACACGTTGAAATAGGGTATCGGATTATTCATTCTGAATATGCTACTTTTTTAGGGGGTATAATAAATGAACTTGATTTCAATTAAACTTTTGCGCCTCTTTAAGCGTCGCGTCGACGAAATCCCCCGTCTTTGAGAGTTTAATACGATCGGCTGAAGCTCCAGGACCATTTTCAATAACGACCGCCCGCTTGAACACGTTGAAATAGGGTATCGGATTATTCATTCTGAATATGCTACATTTTTAGGGGGTATAATAAATGAACTTGATTTCAATTAAACTTTTGCGCCTCTTTAAGCGTCGCGTCGACGAAATCCCCCGTCTTTGAGAGTTTAATACGATCGGCTGAAGCTCCAGGACCATTTTCAATAACGACCGCCCGCTTGAACACGTTGAAATAGGGTATCGGATTATTCATTCTGAATATGCTACTTTCTTAGGGGGTATAATAAATGAACTTGATTTCAATTAAACTTTTGCGCCTCTTTAAGCGTCGTGTCGACGAAATCCCCCGTCTTTGAGAGTTTAATACGATCGGCTGAAGCTCCAGGACCATTTTCAATAACGACCGCCCGCTTGAACACGTTGAAATAGGGTATCGGATTATTCATTCTGAATATGCTACTTTTTTAGGGGGTATAATAAATGAACTTGATTTCAATTAAACTTTTGCGCCTCTTTAAGCGTCGCGTCGACGAAATCCCCCGTCTTTGATAGTTTAATACGATCGGCTGAAGCTCCAGGACCATTTTCAATAACGACCGCCCGCTTGAACACGTTGAAATAGGGTATCGGATTATTCATTCTGAATATGCTACTTTTTTAGGGGGTATAATAAATGAACTTGATTTCAATTAAACTTTTGCGCCTCTTTAAACGTCGCGTCGACGAAATCCCCCGTCTTTGAGAGTTTAATACGATCGGCTTTAGCTCCAGGACCATTTTCAATAACGACCGCCCGCTTGAACACGTTGAAATAGGGTATCGGATTATTCATTCTGAATATGCTACTTTTTTAGGGGGTATAATAAATAAACTTGATTTCAATTAAACTTTTGCGCCTCTTTAAGCGTCGCGTCGACGAAATCCCCCGTCTTTGAGAGTTTAATACGATCGGCTGAAGCTCCAGGACCATTTTCAATAACGACCGCCCGCTTGAACACGTTGAAATAGGGTATCGGATTATTCATTCTGAATATGCTACTTTTTTAGGGGGTATAATAAATGAACTTGATTTCAATTAAACTTTTGCGCCTCTTTAAGCGTCGCGTCGACAAAATCCCCCGTCTTTGAGAGTTTAATACGATCGGCTGAAGCTCCAGGACCATTTTCAATAACGACCGCCCGCTTGAACACGTTGAAATAGGGTATCGGATTATTCATTCTGAATATGCTACATTTTTAGGGGGTATAATAAATGAACTTGATTTCAATTAAACTTTTGCACCTCTTTAAGCGTCGCGTCGACGAAATCCCTCGTCTTTGAGAGTTTAATACGATCGGCTGAAGCTCCAGGACCATTTTCAATAACGACCGCCCGCTTGAACACGTTGAAATAGGGTATCGGATTATTCATTCTGAATATGCTACATTTTTAGGGGGTATAATAAATGAACTTGATTTCAATTAAACTTTTGCGCCTCTTTAAGCGTCGCGTCGACGAAATCCCCCGTCTTTGAGAGTTTAATACGATCGGCTGAAGCTCCAGGACCATTTTCAATAACGACCGCCCGCTTGAACACGTTGAAATAGGGTATCGGATTATTCATTCTGAATATGCTACATTTTTAGGGGGTATAATAAATGAACTTGATTTCAATTAAACTTTTGCGCCTCTTTAAGCGTCGTGTCGACGAAATCCCCCGTCTTTGAGAGTTTAATACGATCGGCTGAAGCTCCAGGACCATTTTCAATAACGACCGCCCGCTTGAACACGTTGAAATAGGTAATCGGATTATTCATTCTGAATATGCTACTTTTTTAGGGGGTATAATAAATGAACTTGATTTCAATTAAACTTTTGCGCCTCTTTAAGCGTCGCGTCGACGAAATCCCCCGTCTTTGAGAGTTTAATACGATCGGCTGAAGCTCCAGGACCATTTTCAATAACGACCGCCCGCTTGAACACGTTGAAATAGGGTATCGGATTATTCATTCTGAATATGCTACTTTTTTAGGGGGTATAATAAATGAACTTGATTTCAATTAAACTTTTGCGCCTCTTTAAGCGTCGCGTCGACGAAATCCCCCGTCTTTGAGAGTTTAATACGATCGGCTGAAACTCCAGGACCATTTTCAATAACGACCGCCCGCTTGAACACGTTGAAATAGGGTATCGGATTATTCATTCTGAATATGCTACATTTTTAGGGGGTATTATAAATGAACTTGATTTCAATTAAACTTTTGCGCCTCTTTAAGCGTCGCGTCGACGAAATCCCCCGTCTTTGAGAGTTTAATAC
Organism: Botryllus schlosseri; assembly: GCF_051294905.1. Lineage (NCBI taxonomy): Eukaryota > Metazoa > Chordata > Ascidiacea > Stolidobranchia > Styelidae > Botryllus > Botryllus schlosseri. Next base: position 30,458,878 of record NC_137239.1, on the reverse strand, counting down.
GATCGGCTGAAGCTCCAGGACCATTTTCAATAACGACCGCCCGCTTGAACACGTTGAAATAGGGTATCGGATTATTCATTCTGAATATGCTACTTTCTTAGGGGGTATAATAAATGAACTTGATTTCAATTAAACTTTTGCGCCTCTTTAAGCGTCGCGTCGACGAAATCCCCAGTCTTTGAGAGTTTAATACGATCGGCTTTAGCTCCAGGACCATTTTCAATAACGACCGCCCGCTTGAACACGTTGAAATAGGGTATCGGATTATTCATTCTGAATATGCTACTTTTTTAGGGGGTATAATAAATGAACTTGATTTCAATTAAACTTTTGCGCCTCTTTAAGCGTCGCGTCGACGAAATCCCCCGTGTTTGAGAGTTTAATACGATCGGCTTTAGCTCCAGGACCATTTTCAATAACGACCGCCCGCTTGAACACGTTGAAATAGGGTATCGGATTATTCATTCTGAATATGCTACTTTTTTAGGGGGTATAATAAATGAACTTGATTTCAATTAAACTTTTGCGCCTCTTTAAACGTCGCGTCGACGAAATCCCCCGTCTTTGAGAGTTTAATACGATCGGCTGAAGCTCCAGGACCATTTTCAATAACGACCGCCCGCTTGAACACGTTGAAATAGGGTATCGGATTATTCATTCTGAATATGCTACTTTTTTAGGGGGTATAATAAATGAACTTGATTTCAATTAAACTTTTGCGCCTCTTTAAGCGTCGCGTCGACGAAATCCCCCGTCTTTGAGAGTTTAATACGATCGGCTGAAGCTCCAGGACCATTTTCAATAACGACCGCCCGCTTGAACACGTTGAAATAGGGTATCGGATTATTCATTCTGAATATGCTACATTTTTAGGGGGTATAATAAATGAACTTGATTTCAATTAAACTTTTGCGCCTCTTTAAGCGTCGCGTCGACGAAATCCCCCGTCTTTGAGAGTTTAATACGATCGGCTGAAGCTCCAGGACCATTTTCAATAACGACCGCCCGCTTGAACACGTTGAAATAGGGTATCGGATTATTCATTCTGAATATGCTACATTTTTAGGGGGTATAATAAATGAACTTGATTTCAATTAAACTTTTGCGCCTCTTTAAGCGTCGCGTCGACGAAATCCCCCGTCTTTGAGAGTTTAATACGATCGGCTGAAGCTCGAGGACCATTTTCAATAACGACCGCCCGCTTGAACACGTTGAAATAGGGTATCGGATTATTCATTCTGAATATGCTACATTTTTAGGGGGTATAATAAATGAACTTGATTTCAATTAAACTTTTGCGCCTCTTTAAGCGTCGTGTCGACGAAATCCCCCGTCTTTGAGAGTTTAATACGATCGGCTGAAGCTCCAGGACCATTTTCAATAACGACCGCCCGCTTGAACACGTTGAAATAGGGTATCGGATTATTCATTCTGAATATGCTACATTTTTAGGGGGTATAATAAATGAACTTGATTTCAATTAAACTTTTGCGCCTCTTTAAGCGTCGTGTCGACGAAATCCCCCGTCTTTGAGAGTTTAATACGATCGGCTGAAGCTCCAGGACCATTTTCAATAACGACCGCCCGCTTGAACACGTTGAAATAGGTAATCGGATTATTCATTCTGAATATGCTACTTTTTTAGGGGGTATAATAAATGAACTTGATTTCAATTAAACTTTTGCGCCTCTTTAAGCGTCGCGTCGACGAAATCCCCCATCTTTGAGAGTTTAATACGATCGGCTGAAGCTCCAGGACCATTTTCAATAACGACCGCCCGCTTGAACACGTTGAAATAGGGTATCGGATTATTCATTCTGAATATGCTACTTTTTTAGGGGGTATAATAAATGAACTTGATTTCAATTAAACTTTTGCGCCTCTTTAAGCGTCGCGTCGACGAAATCCCCCGTCTTTGAGAGTTTAATACGATCGGCTGAAACTCCAGGACCATTTTCAATAACGACCGCCCGCTTGAACACGTTGAAATAGGGTATCGGATTATTCATTCTGAATATGCTACATTTTTAGGGGGTATTATAAATGAACTTGATTTCAATTAAACTTTTGCGCCTCTTTAAGCGTCGCGTCGACGAAATCCCCCGTCTTTGAGAGTTTATTACGATCGGCTGAAGCTCCAGGACCATTTTCAATAACGACCGCCCGCTTGAACACGTTGAAATAGGGTATCGGATTATTCATTCTGAATATGCTACTTTCTTAGGGGGTATAATAAATGAACTTGATTTCAATTAAACTTTTGCGCCTCTTTAAGCGTCGCGTCGACGAAATCCCCAGTCTTTGAGAGTTTAATACGATCGGCTTTAGCTCCAGGACCATTTTCAATAACGACCGCCCGCTTGAACACGTTGAAATAGGGTATCGGATTATTCATTCTGAATATGCTACTTTTTTAGGGGGTATAATAAATGAACTTGATTTCAATTAAACTTTTGCGCCTCTTTAAGCGTCGCGTCGACGAAATCCCCCGTGTTTGAGAGTTTAATACGATCGGCTTTAGCTCCAGGACCATTTTCAATAACGACCGCCCGCTTGAACACGTTGAAATAGGGTATCGGATTATTCATTCTGAATATGCTACTTTTTTAGGGGGTATAATAAATGAACTTGATTTCAATTAAACTTTTGCGCCTCTTTAAACGTCGCGTCGACGAAATCCCCCGTCTTTGAGAGTTTAATACGATCGGCTGAAGCTCCAGGACCATTTTCAATAACGACCGCCCGCTTGAACACGTTGAAATAGGGTATCGGATTATTCATTCTGAATATGCTACTTTTTTAGGGGGTATAATAAATGAACTTGATTTCAATTAAACTTTTGCGCCTCTTTAAGCGTCGCGTCGACGAAATCCCCCGTCTTTGAGAGTTTAATACGATCGGCTGAAGCTCCAGGACCATTTTCAATAACGACCGCCCGCTTGAACACGTTGAAATAGGGTATCGGATTATTCATTCTGAATATGCTACATTTTTAGGGGGTATAATAAATGAACTTGATTTCAATTAAACTTTTGCGCCTCTTTAAGCGTCGCGTCGACGAAATCCCCCGTCTTTGAGAGTTTAATACGATCGGCTGAAGCTCCAGGACCATTTTCAATAACGACCGCCCGCTTGAACACGTTGAAATAGGGTATCGGATTATTCATTCTGAATATGCTACATTTTTAGGGGGTATAATAAATGAACTTGATTTCAATTAAACTTTTGCGCCTCTTTAAGCGTCGCGTCGACGAAATCCCCCGTCTTTGAGAGTTTAATACGATCGGCTGAAGCTCCAGGACCATTTTCAATAACGACCGCCCGCTTGAACACGTTGAAATAGGGTATCGGATTATTCATTCTGAATATGCTACATTTTTAGGGGGTATAATAAATGAACTTGATTTCAATTAAACTTTTGCGCCTCTTTAAGCGTCGTGTCGACGAAATCCCCCGTCTTTGAGAGTTTAATACGATCGGCTGAAGCTCCAGGACCATTTTCAATAACGACCGCCCGCTTGAACACGTTGAAATAGGTAATCGGATTATTCATTCTGAATATGCTACTTTTTTAGGGGGTATAACAAATGAACTTGATTTCAATTAAACTTTTGCGCCTCTTTAAGCGTCGCGTCGACGAAATCCCCCGTCTTTGAGAGTTTAATACGATCGGCTGAAGCTCCAGGACCATTTTCAATAACGACCGCCCGCTTGAACACGTTGAAATAGGGTATCGGATTATTCATTCTGAATATGCTACTTTTTTAGGGGGTATAATAAATGAACTTGATTTCAATTAAACTTTTGCGCCTCTTTAAGCGTCGCGTCGACGAAATCCCCCGTCTTTGAGAGTTTAATACGATCGGCTGAAACTCCAGGACCATTTTCAATAACGACCGCCCGCTTGAACACGTTGAAATAGGGTATCGGATTATTCATTCTGAATATGCTACATTTTTAGGGGGTATTATAAATGAACTTGATTTCAATTAAACTTTTGCGCCTCTTTAAGCGTCGCGTCGACGAAATCCCCCGTCTTTGAGAGTTTAATACGATCGGCTGAAGCTCCAGGACCATTTTCAATAACGACCGCCCGCTTGAACACGTTGAAATAGGGTATCGGATTATTCATTCTGAATATGCTACTTTCTTAGGGGGTATAATAAATGAACTTGATTTCAATTAAACTTTTGCGCCTCTTTAAGCGTCGCGTCGACGAAATCCCCAGTCTTTGAGAGTTTAATACGATCGGCTGAAGCTCCAGGACCATTTTCAATAACGACCGCCCGCTTGAACACGTTGAAATAGGGTATCGGATTATTCATTCTGAATATGCTACTTTCTTAGGGGGTATAATAAATGAACTTGATTTTAATTAAACTTTTGCGCCTCTTTAAGCGTCGCGTCGACGAAATCCCCCGTCTTTGAGAGTTTAATACGATCGGCTGAAGCTCCAGGACCATTTTCAATAACGACCGCCCGCTTGAACACGTTGAAATAGGGTATCGGATTATTCATTCTGAATATGCTAGATTTTTAGGGGGTATAATAAATGAACTTGATTTCAATTAAACTTTTGCGCCTCTTTAAGCGTCGCGTCGACGAAATCCCCCGTCTTTGAGAGTTTAATACGATCGGCTGAAGCTCCAGGACCATTTTCAATAACGACCGCCCGCTTGAACACGTTGAAATAGGGTATCGGATTATTCATTCTGAATATGCTACTTTCTTAGGGGGTATAATAAATGAACTTGATTTCAATTAAACTTTTGCGCCTCTTTAAGCGTCGCGTCGACGAAATCCCCAGTCTTTGAGAGTTTAATACGATCGGCTGAAGCTCCAGGACCATTTTCAATAACGACCGCCCGCTTGAACACGTTGAAATAGGGTATCGGATTATTCATTCTGAATATGCTACTTTCTTAGGGGGTATTATAAATGAACTTGATTTCAATTAAACTTTTGCGCCTCTTTAAGCGTCGCGTCGACGAAATCCCCCGTCTTTGAGAGTTTAATACGATCGGCTCAAGCTCCAGGACCATTTTCAATAACGACCGCCCGCTTGAACACGTTGAAATAGGGTATCGGATTATTCATTCTGAATATGCTACATTTTTAGGGGGTATAATAAATGAACTTGATTTCAATTAAACTTTTGTGCCTCTTTAAGCGTCGCGTCGACGAAATCCCCGTCTTTGAGAGTTTAATACGATCGGCTGAAGCTCCAGGACCATTTTCAATAACGACCGCCCGCTTGAACACGTTGAAATAGGGTATCGGATTATTCATTCTGAATATGCTACTTTCTTAGGGGGTATAATAAATGAACTTGATTTCAATTAAACTTTTGCGCCTCTTTAAGCGTCGCGTCGACGAAATCCCCAGTCTTTGAGAGTTTAATACGATCGGCTGAAGCTCCAGGACCATTTTCAATAACGACCGCCCGCTTGAACACGTTGAAATAGGGTATCGGATTATTCATTCTGAATATGCTACTTTCTTAGGGGGTATAATAAATGAACTTGATTTCAATTAAACTTTTGCGCCTCTTTAAGCGTCGCGTCGACGGAATCCCCCGTCTTTGAGAGTTTAATACGATCGGCTCAAGCTCCAGGACCATTTTCAATAACGACCGCCCGCTTGAACACGTTGAAATAGGGTATCGGATTATGCATTCTGAATATGCTACATTTTTATGGGGTATAATAAATGAACTTGATTTCAATTAAACTTTTGTGCCTCTTTAAGCGTCGCGTCGACGAAATCCCCCGTCTTTGAGAGTTTAATACGATCGGCTGAAGCTCCAGGACCATTTTCAATAACGACCGCCCGCTTGAACACGTTGAAATAGGGTATCGGATTATTCATTCTGAATATGCTACTTTCTTAGGGGGTATAATAAATGAACTTGATTTCAATTAAACTTTTGCGCCTCTTTAAGCGTCGCGTCGACGAAATCCCCAGTCTTTGAGAGTTTAATACGATCGGCTGAAGCTCCAGGACCATTTTCAATAACGACCGCCCGCTTGAACACGTTGAAATAGGGTATCGGATTATTCATTCTGAATATGCTACTTTCTTAGGGGGTATAATAAATGAACTTGATTTCAATTAAACTTTTGCGCCTCTTTAAGCGTCGCGTCGACGAAATCCCCCGTCTTTGAGAGTTTAATACGATCGGCTGAAGCTCCAGGACCATTTTCAATAACGACCGCCCGCTTGAACACGTTGAAATAGGGTATCGGATTATTCATTCTGAATATGCTACTTTCTTAGGGGGTATAATAAATGAACTTGATTTCAATTAAACTTTTGCGCCTCTTTAGGCGTCGCGTCGACGAAATCCCCCGTCTTTGAGAGTTTAATACGATCGGCTGAAGCTCCAGGACCATTTTCAATAACGACCGCCCGCTTGAACACGTTGAAATAGGGTATCGGATTATTCATTCTGAATATGCTACATTTTTAGGGGGTATAATAAATGAACTTGATTTCAATTAAGCTTTTGCGCCTCTTTAAGCGTCGCGTCGACGAAATCCCCCGTCTTTGAGAGTTTAATACGATCGGCTGAAGCTCCAGGACCATTTTCAATAACGACCGCCCGCTTGAACACGTTGAAATAGGGTATCGGATTATTCATTCTGAATATGCTACTTTCTTAGGGGGTATGATAAATGAACTTGATTTCAATTAAACTTTTGCGCCTCTTTAAGCGTCGCGTCGACGAAATCCCCCGTCTTTGAGAGTTTAATACGATCGGCTGAAGCTCCAGGACCATTTTCAATAACGACCGCCCGCTTGAACACGTTGAAATAGGGTATCGGATTATTCATTCTGAATATGCTACATTTTTAGGGGGTATAATAAATGAACTTGATTTCAATTAAACTTTTGCGCCTCTTTAAGCGTCGCGTCGACGAAATCCCCCGTCTTTGAGAGTTTAATACGATCGGCTGAAGCTCCAGGACCATTTTCAATAACGACCGCCCGCTTGAACACGTTGAAATAGGGTATCGGATTATTCATTCTGAATATGCTACTTTCTTAGGGGGTATAATAAATGAACTTGATTTCAATTAAACTTTTGCGCCTCTTTAAGCGTCGTGTCGACGAAATCCCCCGTCTTTAAGAGTTTAATACGATCGGCTGAAGCTCCAGGACCATTTTCAATAACGACCGCCCGCTTGAACACGTTGAAATAGGGTATCGGATTATTCATTCTGAATATGCTACTTTTTTAGGGGGTATAATAAATGAACTTGATTTCAATTAAACTTTTGCGCCTCTTTAAGCGTCGCGTCGACGAAATCCCCCGTCTTTGAGAGTTTAATACGATCGGCTGAAGCTCCAGGACCATTTTCAATAACGACCGCCCGCTTGAACACGTTGAAATAGGGTATCGGATTATTCATTCTGAATATGCCACATTTTTAGGGGGTATAATAAATGAACTTGATTTCAATTAAACTTTTGCGCCTCTTTAAGCGTCGTGTCGACGAAATCCCCCGTCTTTGAGAGTTTAATACGATCGGCTTTAGCTCCAGGACCATTTTCAATAACGACCGCCCGCTTGAACACGTTGAAATAGGGTATCGGATTATTCATTCTGAATATGCTACATTTTTAGGGGGTATAATAAATGAACTTGATTTCAATTAAACTTTTGCGCCTCTTTAAGCGTCGCGTCGACGAAATCCCCCGTCTTTGAGAGTTTAATACGATCGGCTGAAGCTCCAGGACCATTTTCAATAACGACCGCCCGCTTGAACACGTTGAAATAGGGTATCGGATTATTCATTCTGAATATGCTACTTTCTTAGGGGATATAATAAATGAACTTGATTTCAATTAAACTTTTGCGCCTCTTTAAGCGTCACGTCGACGAAATCCCCAGTCTTTGAGAGTTTAATACGATCGGCTGAAGCTCCAGGACCATTTTCAATAACGACCGCCCGCTTGAACACGTTGAAATAGGGTATCGGATTATTCATTCTGAATATGCTACTTTCTTAGGGGGTATAATAAATGAACTTGATTTCAATTAAACTTTTGCGCCTCTTTAAGCGTCGCGTCGACGAAATCCCCCGTCTTTGAGAGTTTAATACGATCGGCTCAAGCTCCAGGACCATTTTCAATAACGACCGCCCGCTTGAACACGTTGAAATAGGGTATCGGATTATTCATTCTGAATATGCTACATTTTTAGGGGGTATAATAAATGAACTTGATTTCAATTAAACTTTTGTGCCTCTTTAAGCGTCGCGTCGACGAAATCCCCCGTCTTTGAGAGTTTAATACGATCGGCTGAAGCTCCAGGACCATTTTCAATAACGACCGCCCGCTTGAACACGTTGAAATAGGGTATCGGATTATTCATTCTGAATATGCTACTTTCTTAGGGGGTATAATAAATGAACTTGATTTCAATTAAACTTTTGCGCCTCTTTAAGCGTCGCGTCGACGAAATCCCCAGTCTTTGAGAGTTTAATACGATCGGCTGAAGCTCCAGGACCATTTTCAATACCGACCGCCCGCTTGAACACGTTGAAATAGGGTATCGGATTATTCATTCTGAATATGCTACTTTCTTAGGGGGTATAATAAATGAACTTGATTTCAATTAAACTTTTGCGCCTCTTTAAGCGTCGCGTCGACGAAATCCCCCGTCTTTGAGAGTTTAATACGATCGGCTGAAGCTCCAGGACCATTTTCAATAACGACCGCCCGCTTGAACACGTTGAAATAGGGTATCGGATTATTCATTCTGAATATGCTACATTTTTAGGGGGTATAATAAATGAACTTGATTTCAATTAAACTTTTGCGCCTCTTTAGGCGTCGCGTCGACGAAATCCCCCGTCTTTGAGAGTTTAATACGATCGGCTGAAGCTCCAGGACCATTTTCAATAACGACCGCCCGCTTGAACACGTTGAAATAGGGTATCGGATTATTCATTCTGAATATGCTACATTTTTAGGGGGTATAATAAATGAACTTGATTTCAATTAAACTTTTGCGCCTCTTTAAGCGTCGCGTCGACGAAATCCCCCGTCTTTGAGAGTTTAATACGATCGGCTGAAGCTCCAGGACCATTTTCAATAACGACCGCCCGCTTGAACACGTTGAAATAGGGTATCGGATTATTCATTCTGAATATGCTACTTTCTTAGGGGGTATAATAAATGAACTTGATTTCAATTAAACTTTTGCGCCTCTTTAAGCGTCGCGTCGACGAAATCCCCCGTCTTTGAGAGTTTAATACGATCGGCTGAAGCTCCAGGACCATTTTCAATAACGACCGCCCGCTTGAACACGTTGAAATAGGGTATCGGATTATTCATTCTGAATATGCTACATTTTTAGGGGGTATAATAAATGAACTTGATTTCAATTAAACTTTTGCGCCTCTTTAAGCGTCGCGTCGACGAAATCCCCCGTCTTTGAGAGTTTAATACGATCGGCTGAAGCTCCAGGACCATTTTCAATAACGACCGCCCGCTTGAACACGTTGAAATAGGGTATCGGATTATTCATTCTGAATATGCTACTTTCTTAGGGGGTATAATAAATGAACTTGATTTCAATTAAACTTTTGCGCCTCTTTAAGCGTCGTGTCGACGAAATCCCCCGTCTTTAAGAGTTTAATACGATCGGCTGAAGCTCCAGGACCATTTTCAATAACGACCGCCCGCTTGAACACGTTGAAATAGGGTATCGGATTATTCATTCTGAATATGCTACTTTTTTAGGGGGTATAATAAATGAACTTGATTTCAATTAAACTTTTGCGCCTCTTTAAGCGTCGCGTCGACGAAATCCCCCGTCTTTGAGAGTTTAATACGATCGGCTGAAGCTCCAGGACCATTTTCAATAACGACCGCCCGCTTGAACACGTTGAAATAGGGTATCGGATTATTCATTCTGAATATGCTACATTTTTAGGGGGTATAATAAATGAACTTGATTTCAATTAAACTTTTGCGCCTCTTTAAGCGTCGTGTCGACGAAATCCCCCGTCTTTGAGAGTTTAATACGATCGGCTTTAGCTCCAGGACCATTTTCAATAACGACCGCCCGCTTGAACACGTTGAAATAGGGTATCGGATTATTCATTCTGAATATGCTACTTTTTTAGGGGGTATAATAAATGAACTTGATTTCAATTAAACTTTTGCGCCTCTTTAAGCGTCGTGTCGACGAAATCCCCCGTCTTTGAGAGTTTAATACGATCGGCTGAAGCTCCAGGACCATTTTCAATAACGACCGCCCGCTTGAACACGTTGAAATAGGGTATCGGATTATTCATTCTGAATATGCTACTTTTTTAGGGGGTATAATAAATGAACTTGATTTCAATTAAACTTTTGCGCCTCTTTAAGCGTCGCGTCGACGAAATCCCCCGTCTTTGAGAGTTTAATACGATCGGCTGAAGCTCCAGGACCATTTTCAATAACGACCGCCCGCTTGAACACGTTGAAATAGGGTATCGGATTATTCATTCTGAATATGCTACATTTTTAGGGGGTATAATAAATGAACTTGATTTCAATTAAACTTTTGCGCCTCTTTAAGCGTCGCGTCGACGAAATCCCCCGTCTTTGAGAGTTTAATACGATCGGCTGAAGCTCCAGGACCATTTTCAATAACGACCGCCCGCTTGAACACGTTGAAATAGGGTATCGGATTATTCATTCTGAATATGCTACTTTCTTAGGGGGTATAATAAATGAACTTGATTTCAATTAAACTTTTGCGCCTCTTTAAGCGTCGTGTCGACGAAATCCCCCGTCTTTGAGAGTTTAATACGATCGGCTGAAGCTCCAGGACCATTTTCAATAACGACCGCCCGCTTGAACACGTTGAAATAGGGTATCGGATTATTCATTCTGAATATGCTACTTTTTTAGGGGGTATAATAAATGAACTTGATTTCAATTAAACTTTTGCGCCTCTTTAAGCGTCGCGTCGACGAAATCCCCCGTCTTTGAGAGTTTAATACGATCGGCTGAAGCTCCAGGACCATTTTCAATAACGACCGCCCGCTTGAACACGTTGAAATAGGGTATCGGATTATTCATTCTGAATATGCTACATTTTTAGGGGGTATAATAAATGAACTTGATTTCAATTAAACTTTTGCGCCTCTTTAAGCGTCGTGTCGACGAAATCCCCCGTCTTTGAGAGTTTAATACGATCGGCTTTAGCTCCAGGACCATTTTCAATAACGACCGCCCGCTTGAACACGTTGAAATAGGGTATCGGATTATTCATTCTGAATATGCTACTTTTTTAGGGGGTATAATAAATGAACTTGATTTCAATTAAACTTTTGCGCCTCTTTAAGCGTCGTGTCGACGAAATCCCCCGTCTTTGAGAGTTTAATACGATCGGCTGAAGCTCCAGGACCATTTTCAATAACGACCGCCCGCTTGAACACGTTGAAATAGGGTATCGGATTATTCATTCTGAATATGCTACTTTTTTAGTAGGTATAATAAATGAACTTGATTTCAATTAAACTTTTGCGCCTCTTTAAGCGTCGCGTCGACGAAATCCCCCGTCTTTGAGAGTTTAATACGATCGGCTGAAGCTCCAGGACCATTTTCAATAACGACCGCCCGCTTGAACACGTTGAAATAGGGTATCGGATTATTCATTCTGAATATGCTACATTTTTAGGGGGTATAATAAATGAACTTGATTTCAATTAAACTTTTGCGCCTCTTTAAGCGTCGCGTCGACGAAATCCCCCGTCTTTGAGAGTTTAATACGATCGGCTGAAGCTCCAGGACCATTTTCAATAACGACCGCCCGCTTGAACACGTTGAAATAGGGTATCGGATTATTCATTCTGAATATGCTACTTTCTTAGGGGGTATAATAAATGAACTTGATTTCAATTAAACTTTTGCGCCTCTTTAAGCGTCGTGTCGACGAAATCCCCCGTCTTTGAGAGTTTAATACGATCGGCTGAAGCTCCAGGACCATTTTCAATAACGACCGCCCGCTTGAACACGTTGAAATAGGGTATCGGATTATTCATTCTGAATATGCTACTTTTTTAGGGGGTATAATAAATGAACTTGATTTCAATTAAACTTTTGCGCCTCTTTAAGCGTCGCGTCGACGAAATCCCCCGTCTTTGAGAGTTTAATACGATCGGCTGAAGCTCCAGGACCATTTTCAATAACGACCGCCCGCTTGAACACGTTGAAATAGGGTATCGGATTATTCATTCTGAATATGCTACATTTTTAGGGGGTATAATAAATGAACTTGATTTCAATTAAACTTTTGCGCCTCTTTAAGCGTCGTGTCGACGAAATCCCCCGTCTTTGAGAGTTTAATACGATCGGCTTTAGCTCCAGGACCATTTTCAATAACGACCGCCCGCTTGAACACGTTGAAATAGGGTATCGGATTATTCATTCTGAATATGCTACTTTTTTAGGGGGTATAATAAATGAACTTGATTTCAATTAAACTTTTGCGCCTCTTTAAGCGTCGTGTCGACGAAATCCCCCGTCTTTGAGAGTTTAATACGATCGGCTGAAGCTCCAGGACCATTTTCAATAACGACCGCCCGCTTGAACACGTTGAAATAGGGTATCGGATTATTCATTCTGAATATGCTACTTTTTTAGGGGGTATAATAAATGAACTTGATTTCAATTAAACTTTTGCGCCTCTTTAAGCGTCGCGTCGACGAAATCCCCCGTCTTTGAGAGTTTAATACGATCGGCTGAAGCTCCAGGACCATTTTCAATAACGACCGCCCGCTTGAACACGTTGAAATAGGGTATCGGATTATTCATTCTGAATATGCTACATTTTTAGGGGGTATAATAAATGAACTTGATTTCAATTAAACTTTTGCGCCTCTTTAAGCGTCGTGTCGACGAAATCCCCCGTCTTTGAGAGTTTAATACGATCGGCTGAAGCTCCAGGACCATTTTCAATAACGACCGCCCGCTTGAACACGTTGAAATAGGGTATCGGATTATTCATTCTGAATATGCTACTTTTTTAGGGGGTATAATAAATGAACTTGATTTCAATTAAACTTTTGCGCCTCTTTAAGCGTCGCGTCGACGAAATCCCCCGTCTTTGAGAGTTTAATACGATCGGCTCAAGCTCCAGGACCATTTTCAATAACGACCGCCCGCTTGAACACGTTGAAATAGGGTATCGGATTATTCATTCTGAATATGCTACATTTTTAGGGGGTATAATAAATGAACTTGATTTCAATTAAACTTTTGCGCCTCTTTAAGCGTCCCGTCGACGAAATCCCCCGTCTTTGAGAGTTTAATACGATCGGCTGAAGCTCCAGGACCATTTTCAATAACGACCGCCCGCTTGAACACGTTGAAATAGGGTATCGGATTATTCATTCTGAATATGCTACATTTTTAGGGGGTATAATAAATGAACTTGATTTCAATTAAACTTTTGCGCCTCTTTAAGCGTCGCGTCGACGAAATCCCCCGTCTTTGAGAGTTTAATACGATCGGCTGAAGCTCCAGGACCATTTTCAATAACGACCGCCCGCTTGAACACGTTGAAATAGGGTATCGGATTATTCATTCTGAATATGCTACATTTTTAGGGGGTATAATAAATGAACTTGATTTCAATTAAACTTTTGCGCCTCTTTAAGCGTCGTGTCGACGAAATCCCCCGTCTTTGAGAGTTTAATACGATCGGCTTTAGCTCCAGGACCATTTTCAATAACGACCGCCCGCTTGAACACGTTGAAATAGGGTATCGGATTATTCATTCTGAATATGCTACTTTTTTAGGGGGTATAATAAATGAACTTGATTTCAATTAAACTTTTGCGCCTCTTTAAGCGTCGTGTCGACGAAATCCCCCGTCTTTGAGAGTTTAATACGATCGGCTGAAGCTCCAGGACCATTTTCAATAACGACCGCCCGCTTGAACACGTTGAAATAGGGTATCGGATTATTCATTCTGAATATGCTACTTTTTTAGGGGGTATAATAAATGAACTTGATTTCAATTAAACTTTTGCGCCTCTTTAAGCGTCGCGTCGACGAAATCCCCCGTCTTTGAGAGTTTAATACGATCGGCTGAAGCTCCAGGACCATTTTCAATAACGACCGCCCGCTTGAACACGTTGAAATAGGGTATCGGATTATTCATTCTGAATATGCTACATTTTTAGGGGGTATAATAAATGAACTTGATTTCAATTAAACTTTTGCGCCTCTTTAAGCGTCGTGTCGACGAAATCCCCCGTCTTTGAGAGTTTAATACGATCGGCTGAAGCTCCAGGACCATTTTCAATAACGACCGCCCGCTTGAACACGTTGAAATAGGGTATCGGATTATTCATTCTGAATATGCTACTTTTTTAGGGGGTATAATAAATGAACTTGATTTCAATTAAACTTTTGCGCCTCTTTAAGCGTCGCGTCGACGAAATCCCCCGTCTTTGAGAGTTTAATACGATCGGCTGAAGCTCCAGGACCATTTTCAATAACGACCGCCCGCTTGAACACGTTGAAATAGGGTATCGGATTATTCATTCTGAATATGCTACATTTTTAGGGGGTATAATAAATGAACTTGATTTCAATTAAACTTTTGCGCCTCTTTAAGCGTCGCGTCGACGAAATCCCCCGTCTTTGAGAGTTTAATACGATCGGCTGAAGCTCCAGGACCATTTTCAATAACGACCGCCCGCTTGAACACGTTGAAATAGGGTATCGGATTATTCATTCTGAATATGCTACATTTTTAGGGGGTATAATAAATGAACTTGATTTCAATTAAACTTTTGCGCCTCTTTAAGCGTCGCGTCGACGAAATCCCCCGTCTTTGAGAGTTTAATACGATCGGCTGAAGCTCCAGGACCATTTTCAATAACGACCGCCCGCTTGAACACGTTGAAATAGGGTATCGGATTATTCATTCTGAATATGCTACATTTTTAGGGGGTATAATAAATGAACTTGATTTCAATTAAACTTTTGCGCCTCTTTAAGCGTCGTGTCGACGAAATCCCCCGTCTTTGAGAGTTTAATACGATCGGCTTTAGCTCCAGGACCATTTTCAATAACGACAGCCCGCTTGAACACGTTGAAATAGGGTATCGGATTATTCATTCTGAATATGCTACTTTTTTAGGGGGTATAATAAATGAACTTGATTTCAATTAAACTTTTGCGCCTCTTTAAGCGTCGTGTCGACGAAATCCCCCGTCTTTGAGAGTTTAATACGATCGGCTGAAGCTCCAGGACCATTTTCAATAACGACCGCCCGCTTGAACACGTTGAAATAGGGTATCGGATTATTCATTCTGAATATGCTACTTTTTTAGGGGGTATAATAAATGAACTTGATTTCAATTAAACTTTTGCGCCTCTTTAAGCGTCGCGTCGACGAAATCCCCCGTCTTTGAGAGTTTAATACGATCGGCTGAAGCTCCAGGACCATTTTCAATAACGACCGCCCGCTTGAACACGTTGAAATAGGGTATCGGATTATTCATTCTGAATATGCTACATTTTTAGGGGGTATAATAAATGAACTTGATTTCAATTAAACTTTTGCGCCTCTTTAAGCGTCGTGTCGACGAAATCCCCCGTCTTTGAGATCTTAATACGATCGGCTGAAGCTCAAGGACCATTTTCAATAACGACCGCCCGCTTGAACACGTTGAAATAGGGTATCGGATTATTCATTCTGAATATGCTACTTTTTTAGGGGGTATAATAAATGAACTTGATTTCAATTAAACTTTTGC
Organism: Botryllus schlosseri; assembly: GCF_051294905.1. Taxonomy (NCBI): domain Eukaryota; kingdom Metazoa; phylum Chordata; class Ascidiacea; order Stolidobranchia; family Styelidae; genus Botryllus; species Botryllus schlosseri. The sequence goes on along the minus strand of NC_137239.1, from coordinate 30,443,105 downwards.
GCCTCTTTAAGCGTCGCGTCGACGAAATCCCCCGTCTTTGAGAGTTTAATACGATCGGCTGAAGCTCCAGGACCATTTTCAATAACGACCGCCCGCTTGAACACGTTGAAATAGGGTATCGGATTATTCATTCTGAATATGCTACATTTTTAGGGGGTATAATAAATGAACTTGATTTCAATTAAACTTTTGCGCCTCTTTAAGCGTCGCGTCGACGAAATCCCCCGTCTTTGAGAGTTTAATACGATCGGCTGAAGCTCCAGGACCATTTTCAATAACGACCGCCCGCTTGAACACGTTGAAATAGGGTATCGGATTATTCATTCTGAATATGCTACATTTTTAGGGGGTATAATAAATGAACTTGATTTCAATTAAACTTTTGCGCCTCTTTAAGCGTCGTGTCGACGAAATCCCCCGTCTTTGAGAGTTTAATACGATCGGCTGAAGCTCCAGGACCATTTTCAATAACGACCGCCCGCTTGAACACGTTGAAATAGGTAATCGGATTATTCATTCTGAATATGCTACTTTTTTAGGGGGTATATTAAATGAACTTGATTTCAATTAAACTTTTGCGCCTCTTTAAGCGTCGCGTCGACGAAATCCCCCGTCTTTGAGAGTTTAATACGATCGGCTGAAACTCCAGGACCATTTTCAATAACGACCGCCCGCTTGAACACGTTGAAATAGGGTATCGGATTATTCATTCTGAATATGCTACATTTTTAGGGGGTATTATAAATGAACTTGATTTCAATTAAACTTTTGCGCCTCTTTAAGCGTCGCGTCGACGAAATCCCCCGTCTTTGAGAGTTTAATACGATCGGCTGAAGCTCCAGGACCATTTTCAATAACGACCGCCCGCTTGAACACGTTGAAATAGGGTATCGGATTATTCATTCTGAATATGCTACTTTCTTAGGGGGTATAATAAATGAACTTGATTTCAATTAAACTTTTGCGCCTCTTTAAGCGTCGCGTCGACGAAATCCCCAGTCTTTGAGAGTTTAATACGATCGGCTGAAGCTCCAGGACCATTTTCAATAACGACCGCCCGCTTGAACACGTTGAAATAGGGTATCGGATTATTCATTCTGAATATGCTACTTTCTTAGGGGGTATAATAAATGAACTTGATTTTAATTAAACTTTTGCGCCTCTTTAAGCGTCGCGTCGACGAAATCCCCCGTCTTTGAGAGTTTAATACGATCGGCTGAAGCTCCAGGACCATTTTCAATAACGACCGCCCGCTTGAACACGTTGAAATAGGGTATCGGATTATTCATTCTGAATATGCTACATTTTTAGGGGTATAATAAATGAACTTGATTTCAATTAAACTTTTGCGCCTCTTTAAGCGTCGCGTCGACGAAATCCCCCGTCTTTGAGAGTTTAATACGATCGGCTGAAGCTCCAGGACCATTTTCAATAACGACCGCCCGCTTGAACACGTTGAAATAGGGTATCGGATTATTCATTCTGAATATGCTACTTTCTTAGGGGGTATAATAAATGAACTTGATTTCAATTAAACTTTTGCGCCTCTTTAAGCGTCGCGTCGACGAAATCCCCAGTCTTTGAGAGTTTAATACGATCGGCTGAAGCTCCAGGACCATTTTCAATAACGACGCCCGCCTTGAACACGTTGAAATAGGGTATCGGATTATTCATTCTGAATATGCTACTTTTTTAGGGGTATAATAAATGAACTTGATTTCAATTAAACTTTTGCGCCTCTTTAAGCGTCGTGTCGACGAAATCCCCCGTCTTTGAGAGTTTAATACGATCGGCTGAAGCTCAAGGACCATTTTCAATAACGACCGCCCGCTTGAACACGTTGAAATAGGGTATCGGATTATTCATTCTGAATATGCTACATTTTTAGGGGGTATAATAAATGAACTTGATTTCAATTAAACTTTTGCGCCTCTTAAGCGTCGCGTCGACGAAATCCCCCGTCTTTGAGAGTTTAATACGATCGGCTGAAGCTCCAGGACCATTTTCAATAACGACCGCCCGCTTGAACACGTTGAAATAGGGTATCGGATTATTCATTCTGAATATGCTACATTTTTAGGGGGTATAATAAATGAACTTGATTTCAATTAAACTTTTGCGCCTCTTTAAGCGTCGCGTCGACGAAATCCCCCGTCTTTGAGAGTTTAATACGATCGGCTGAAGCTCCAGGACCATTTTCAATAACGACCGCCCGCTTGAACACGTTGAAATAGGTAATCGGATTATTCATTCTGAATATGCTACTTTTTTAGGGGGTATAATAAATGAACTTGATTTCAATTAAACTTTTGCGCCTCTTTAAGCGTCGCGTCGACGAAATCCCCCGTCTTTGAGAGTTTAATACGATCGGCTGAAGCTCCAGGACCATTTTCAATAACGACCGCCCGCTTGAACACGTTGAAATAGGGTATCGGATTATTCATTCTGAATATGCTACTTTTTTAGGGGGTATAATAAATGAACTTGATTTCAATTAAACTTTTGCGCCTCTTTAAGCGTCGCGTCGACGAAATCCCCCGTCTTTGAGAGTTTAATACGATCGGCTGAAACTCCAGGACCATTTTCAATAACGACCGCCCGCTTGAACACGTTGAAATAGGGTATCGGATTATTCATTCTGAATATGCTACATTTTTAGGGGGTATTATAAATGAACTTGATTTCAATTAAACTTTTGCGCCTCTTTAAGCGTCGCGTCGACGAAATCCCCCGTCTTTGAGAGTTTAATACGATCGGCTGAAGCTCCAGGACCATTTTCAATAACGACCGCCCGCTTGAACACGTTGAAATAGGGTATCGGATTATTCATTCTGAATATGCTACTTTCTTAGGGGGTATAATAAAATGAACTTGATTTCAATTAAACTTTTGCGCCTCTTTAAGCGTCGCGTCGACGAAATCCCCAGTCTTTGAGAGTTTAATACGATCGGCTGAAGCTCCAGGACCATTTTCAATAACGACCGCCCGCTTGAACACGTTGAAATAGGGTGTCGGATTATTCATTCTGAATATGCTACTTTCTTAGGGGGTATAATAAATGAACTTGATTTCAATTAAACTTTTGCGCCTCTTTAAGCGTCGCGTCGACGAAATCCCCAGTCTTTGAGAGTTTAATACGATCGGCTGAAGCTCCAGGACCATTTTCAATAACGACCGCCCGCTTGAACACGTTGAAATAGGGTATCGGATTATTCATTCTGAATATGCTACTTTTTTAGGGGGTATAATAAATGAACTTGATTTCAATTAAACTTTTGCGCCTCTTTAAGCGTCGCGTCGACGAAATCCCCCGTCTTTGAGAGTTTAATACGATCGGCTGAAGCTCCAGGACCATTTTCAATAACGACCGCCCGCTTGAACACGTTGAAATAGGGTATCGGATTATTCATTCTGAATATGCTACTTTTTTAGGGGGTATAATAAATGAACTTGATTTCAATTAAACTTTTGCGCCTCTTTAAGCGTCGCGTCGACGAAATCCCCCGTGTTTGAGAGTTTAATACGATCGGCTTTAGCTCCAGGACCATTTTCAATAACGACCGCCCGCTTGAACACGTTGAAATAGGGTATCGGATTATTCATTCTGAATATGCTACTTTTTTAGGGGGTATAATAAATGAACTTGATTTCAATTAAACTTTTGCGCCTCTTTAAACGTCGCGTCGACGAAATCCCCCGTCTTTGAGAGTTTAATACGATCGGCTGAAGCTCCAGGACCATTTTCAATAACGACCGCCCGCTTGAACACGTTGAAATAGGGTATCGGATTATTCATTCTGAATATGCTACTTTTTTAGGGGGTATAATAAATGAACTTGATTTCAATTAAACTTTTGCGCCTCTTTAAGCGTCGCGTCGACGAAATCCCCCGTCTTTGAGAGTTTAATACGATCGGCTGAAGCTCCAGGACCATTTTCAATAACGACCGCCCGCTTGAACACGTTGAAATAGGGTATCGGATTATTCATTCTGAATATGCTACATTTTTAGGGGGTATAATAAATGAACTTGATTTCAATTAAACTTTTGCGCCTCTTTAAGCGTCGTGTCGACGAAATCCCCCGTCTTTGAGAGTTTAATACGATCGGCTGAAGCTCCAGGACCATTTTCAATAACGACCGCCCGCTTGAACACGTTGAAATAGGGTATCGGATTATTCATTCTGAATATGCTACTTTTTTAGGGGGTATAATAAATGAACTTGATTTCAATTAAACTTTTGCGCCTCTTTAAGCGTCGCGTCGACGAAATCCCCCGTCTTTGAGAGTTTAATACGATCGGCTGAAGCTCCAGGACCATTTTCAATAACGACCGCCCGCTTGAACACGTTGAAATAGGGTATCGGATTATTCATTCTGAATATGCTACATTTTTAGGGGGTATAATAAATGAACTTGATTTCAATTGAACTTTTGCGCCTCTTTAAGCATCGCGTCGACGAAATCCCCCGTCTTTGAGAGTTTAATACGATCGGCTGAAGCTCAAGGACCATTTTCAATAACGACCGCCCGCTTGAACACGTTGAAATAGGGTATCGGATTATTCATTCTGAATATGCTACATTTTTAGGGGGTATAATAAATGAACTTGATTTCAATTAAACTTTTGCGCCTCTTTAAGCGTCGCGTCGACGAAATCCTCCCCGTCTTTGAGAGTTTAATACGATCGGCTGAAGCTCCAGGACCATTTTCAATAACGACCGCCCGCTTGAACACGTTGAAATAGGGTATCGGATTATTCATTCTGAATATGCTACATTTTTAGGGGGTATAATAAATGAACTTGATTTCAATTAAACTTTTGCGCCTCTTTAAGCGTCGTGTCGACGAAATCCCCCGTCTTTGAGAGTTTAATACGATCGGCTGAAGCTCCAGGACCATTTTCAATAACGACCGCCCGCTTGAACACGTTGAAATAGGTAATCGGATTATTCATTCTGAATATGCTACTTTTTTAGGGGGTATAATAAATGAACTTGATTTCAATTAAACTTTTGCGCCTCTTTAAGCGTCGCGTCGACGAAATCCCCCGTCTTTGAGAGTTTAATACGATCGGCTGAAGCTCCAGGACCATTTTCAATAACGACCGCCCGCTTGAACACGTTGAAATAGGGTATCGGATTATTCATTCTGAATATGCTACTTTTTTAGGGGGTATAATAAATGAACTTGATTTCAATTAAACTTTTGCGCCTCTTTAAGCGTCGCGTCGACGAAATCCCCCGTCTTTGAGAGTTTAATACGATCGGCTGAAACTCCAGGACCATTTTCAATAACGACCGCCCGCTTGAACACGTTGAAATAGGGTATCGGATTATTCATTCTGAATATGCTACATTTTTAGGGGGTATTATAAATGAACTTGATTTCAATTAAACTTTTGCGCCTCTTTAAGCGTCGCGTCGACGAAATCCCCCGTCTTTTAGAGTTTAATACGATCGGCTGAAGCTCCAGGACCATTTTCAATAACGACCGCCCGCTTGAACACGTTGAAATAGGGTATCGGATTATTCATTCTGAATATGCTACTTTCTTAGGGGGTATAATAAATGAACTTGATTTCAATTAAACTTTTGCGCCTCTTTAAGCGTCGCGTCGACGAAATCCCCAGTCTTTGAGAGTTTAATACGATCAGCTGAAGCTCCAGGACCATTTTCAATAACGACCGCCCGCTTGAACACGTTGAAATAGGGTATCGGATTATTCATTCTGAATATGCTACTTTTTTAGGGGGTATAATAAATGAACTTGATTTCAATTAAACTTTTGCGCCTCTTTAAGCGTCGCGTCGACGAAATCCCCCGTCTTTGAGAGTTTAATACGATCGGCTGAAGCTCCAGGACCATTTTCAATAACGACCGCCCGCTTGAACACGTTGAAATAGGGTATCGGATTATTCATTCTGAATATGCTACTTTTTTAGGGGGTATAATAAATGAACTTGATTTCAATTAAACTTTTGCGCCTCTTTAAGCGTCGCGTCGACGAAATCCCCCGTCTTTGAGAGTTTAATACGATCGGCTGAAACTCCAGGACCATTTTCAATAACGACCGCCCGCTTGAACACGTTGAAATAGGGTATCGGATTATTCATTCTGAATATGCTACTTTTTTAGGGGGTATAATAAATGAACTTGATTTCAATTAAACTTTTGCGCCTCTTTAAGCGTCGCGTCGACGAAATCCCCAGTCTTTGAGAGTTTAATACGATCGGCTGAAGCTCCAGGACCATTTTCAATAACGACCGCCCGCTTGAACACGTTGAAATAGGGTATCGGATTATTCATTCTGAATATGCTACTTTCTTAGGGGGTATAATAAATGAACTTGATTTCAATTAAACTTTTGCGCCTCTTTAAGCGTCGCGTCGACGAAATCCCCAGTCTTTGAGAGTTTAATACGATCGGCTGAAGCTCCAGGACCATTTTCAATAACGACCGCCCGCTTGAACACGTTGAAATAGGGTATCGGATTATTCATTCTGAATATGCTACTTTCTTAGGGGGTATAATAAATGAACTTGATTTCAATTAAACTTTTGCGCCTCTTTAAGCGTCGCGTCGACGAAATCCCCAGTCTTTGAGAGTTTAATACGATCGGCTGAAGCTCCAGGACCATTTTCAATAACGACCGCCCGCTTGAACACGTTGAAATAGGGTATCGGATTATTCATTCTGAATATGCTACTTTTTTAGGGGGTATAATAAATGAACTTGATTTCAATTAAACTTTTGCGCCTCTTTAAGCGTCGCGTCGACGAAATCCCCCGTCTTTGAGAGTTTAATACGATCGGCTGAAGCTCCAGGACCATTTTCAATAACGACCGCCCGCTTGAACACGTTGAAATAGGGTATCGGATTATTCATTCTGAATATGCTACTTTTTTAGGGGGTATAATAAATGAACTTGATTTCAATTAAACTTTTGCGCCTCTTTAAGCGTCGCGTCGACGAAATCCCCCGTCTTTGAGAGTTTAATACGATCGGCTGAAACTCCAGGACCATTTTCAATAACGACCGCCCGCTTGAACACGTTGAAATAGGGTATCGGATTATTCATTCTGAATATGCTACATTTTTAGGGGGTATTATAAATGAACTTGATTTCAATTAAACTTTTGCGCCTCTTTAAGCGTCGCGTCGACGAAATCCCCCGTCTTTGAGAGTTTAATACGATCGGCTGAAGCTCCAGGACCATTTTCAATAACGACCGCCCGCTTGAACACGTTGAAATAGGGTATCGGATTATTCATTCTGAATATGCTACATTTTTAGGGGGTATAATAAATGAACTTGATTTCAATTAAACTTTTGCGCCTCTTTAAGCGTCGTGTCGACGAAATCCCCCGTCTTTGAGAGTTTAATACGATCGGCTGAAGCTCCAGGACCATTTTCAATAACGACCGCCCGCTTGAACACGTTGGAATAGGGTATCGGATTATTCATTCTGAATATGCTACTTTTTTAGGGGGTATAATAAATGAACTTGATTTCAATTAAACTTTTGCGCCTCTTTAAGCGTCGCGTCGACGAAATCCCCCGTCTTTGAGAGTTTAATACGATCGGCTGAAGCTCCAGGACCATTTTCAATAACGACCGCCCGCTTGAACACGTTGAAATAGGGTATCGGATTATTCATTCTGAATATGCTACATTTTTAGGGGGTATAATAAATGAACTTGATTTCAATTAAACTTTTGCGCCTCTTTAAGCGTCGTGTCGACGAAATCCCCCGTCTTTGAGAGTTTAATACGATCGGCTGAAGCTCCAGGACCATTTTCAATAACGACCGCCCGCTTGAACACGTTGAAATAGGGTATCGGATTATTCATTCTGAATATGCTACTTTTTTAGGGGGTATAATAAATGAACTTGATTTCAATTAAACTTTTGCGCCTCTTTAAGCGTCGCGTCGACGAAATCCCCCGTCTTTGAGAGTTTAATACGATCGGCTGAAGCTCCAGGACCATTTTCAATAACAACCGCCCGCTTGAACACGTTGAAATAGGGTATCGGATTATTCATTCTGAATATGCTACATTTTTAGGGGGTATAATAAATGAACTTGATTTCAATTAAACTTTTGCGCCTCTTTAAGCATCGCGTCGACGAAATCCCCCGTCTTTGAGAGTTTAATACGATCGGCTGAAGCTCCAGGACCATTTTCAATAACGACCGCCCGCTTGAACACGTTGAAATAGGGTATCGGATTATTCATTCTGAATATGCTACATTTTTAGGGGGTATAATAAATGAACTTGATTTCAATTAAACTTTTGCGCCTCTTTAAGCGTCGCGTCGACGAAATCCCCCGTCTTTGAGAGTTTAATACGATCGGCTGAAGCTCCAGGACCATTTTCAATAACGACCGCCCGCTTGAACACGTTGAAATAGGGTATCGGATTATTCATTCTGAATATGCTACATTTTTAGGGGGTATAATAAATGAACTTGATTTCAATTAAACTTTTGCGCCTCTTTAAGCGTCGTGTCGACGAAATCCCCCGTCTTTGAGAGTTTAATACGATCGGCTGAAGCTCCAGGACCATTTTCAATAACGACCGCCCGCTTGAACACGTTGAAATAGGTAATCGGATTATTCATTCTGAATATGCTACTTTTTTAGGGGGTATAATAAATGAACTTGATTTCAATTAAACTTTTGCGCCTCTTTAAGCGTCGCGTCGACGAAATCCCCCGTCTTTGAGAGTTTAATACGATCGGCTGAAGCTCCAGGACCATTTTCAATAACGACCGCCCGCTTGAACACGTTGAAATAGGGTATCGGATTATTCATTCTGAATATGCTACTTTTTTAGGGGGTATAATAAATGAACTTGATTTCAATTAAACTTTTGCGCCTCTTTAAGCGTCGCGTCGACGAAATCCCCCGTCTTTGAGAGTTGAATACGATCGGCTGAAACTCCAGGACCATTTTCAATAACGACCGCCCGCTTGAACACGTTGAAATAGGGTATCGGATTATTCATTCTGAATATGCTACATTTTTAGGGGGTATTATAAATGAACTTGATTTCAATTAAACTTTTGCGCCTCTTTAAGCGTCGCGTCGACGAAATCCCCCGTCTTTGAGAGTTTAATACGATCGGCTGAAGCTCCAGGACCATTTTCAATAACGACCGCCCGCTTGAACACGTTGAAATAGGGTATCGGATTATTCATTCTGAATATGCTACTTTCTTAGGGGGTTTAATAAATGAACTTGATTTCAATTAAACTTTTGCGCCTCTTTAAGCGTCGCGTCGACGAAATCCCCAGTCTTTGAGAGTTTAATACGATCAGCTGAAGCTCCAGGACCATTTTCAATAACGACCGCCCGCTTGAACACGTTGAAATAGGGTATCGGATTATTCATTCTGAATATGCTACTTTTTTAGGGGGTATAATAAATGAACTTGATTTCAATTAAACTTTTGCGCCTCTTTAAGCGTCGCGTCGACGAAATCCCCCGTCTTTGAGAGTTTAATACGATCGGCTGAAGCTCCAGGACCATTTTCAATAACGACCGCCCGCTTGAACACGTTGAAATAGGGTATCGGATTATTCATTCTGAATATGCTACTTTTTTAGGGGGTATAATAAATGAACTTGATTTCAATTAAACTTTTGCGCCTCTTTAAGCGTCGCGTCGACGAAATCCCCCGTCTTTGAGAGTTTAATACGATCGGCTGAAACTCCAGGACCATTTTCAATAACGACCGCCCGCTTGAACACGTTGAAATAGGGTATCGGATTATTCATTCTGAATATGCTACTTTTTTAGGGGGTATAATAAATGAACTTGATTTCAATTAAACTTTTGCGCCTCTTTAAGCGTCGCGTCGACGAAATCCCCAGTCTTTGAGAGTTTAATACGATCGGCCTAAGCTCCAGGACCATTTTCAATAACGACCGCCCGCTTGAACACGTTGAAATAGGGTATCGGATTATTCATTCTGAATATGCTACTTTCTTAGGGGGTATAATAAATGAACTTGATTTCAATTAAACTTTTGCGCCTCTTTAAGCGTCGCGTCGACGAAATCCCCAGTCTTTGAGAGTTTAATACGATCGGCTGAAGCTCCAGGACCATTTTCAATAACGACCGCCCGCTTGAACACGTTGAAATATGGTATCGGATTATTCATTCTGAATATGCTACTTTCTTAGGGGGTATAATAAATGAACTTGATTTCAATTAAACTTTTGCGCCTCTTTAAGCGTCGCGTCGACGAAATCCCCAGTCTTTGAGAGTTTAATACGATCGGCTGAAGCTCCAGGACCATTTTCAATAACGACCGCCCGCTTGAACACGTTGAAATAGGGTATCGGATTATTCATTCTGAATATGCTACTTTTTTAGGGGGTATAATAAATGAACTTGATTTCAATTAAACTTTTGCGCCTCTTTAAGCGTCGCGTCGACGAAATCCCCCGTCTTTGAGAGTTTAATACGATCGGCTGAAGCTCCAGGACCATTTTCAATAACGACCGCCCGCTTGAACACGTTGAAATAGGGTATCGGATTATTCATTCTGAATATGCTACTTTTTTAGGGGGTATAATAAATGAACTTGATTTCAATTAAACTTTTGCGCCTCTTTAAGCGTCGCGTCGACGAAATCCCCCGTCTTTGAGAGTTTAATACGATCGGCTGAAACTCCAGGACCATTTTCAATAACGACCGCCCGCTTGAACACGTTGAAATAGGGTATCGGATTATTCATTCTGAATATGCTACATTTTTAGGGGGTATTATAAATGAACTTGATTTCAATTAAACTTTTGCGCCTCTTTAAGCGTCGCGTCGACGAAATCCCCCGTCTTTGAGAGTTTAATACGATCGGCTGAAGCTCCAGGACCATTTTCAATAACGACCGCCCGCTTGAACACGTTGAAATAGGGTATCGGATTATTCATTCTGAATATGCTACATTTTTAGGGGGTATAATAAATGAACTTGATTTCAATTAAACTTTTGCGCCTCTTTAAGCGTCGTGTCGACGAAATCCCCCGTCTTTGAGAGTTTAATACGATCGGCTGAAGCTCCAGGACCATTTTCAATAACGACCGCCCGCTTGAACACGTTGAAATAGGGTATCGGATTATTCATTCTGAATATGCTACTTTTTTAGGGGGTATAATAAATGAACTTGATTTCAATTAAACTTTTGCGCCTCTTTAAGCGTCGCGTCGACGAAATCCCCCGTCTTTGAGAGTTTAATACGATCGGCTGAAGCTCCAGGACCATTTTCAATAACGACCGCCCGCTTGAACACGTTGAAATAGGGTATCGGATTATTCATTCTGAATATGCTACATTTTTAGGGGGTATAATAAATGAACTTGATTTCAATTAAACTTTTGCGCCTCTTTAAGCGTCGCGTCGACGAAATCCCCCGTCTTTGAGAGTTTAATACGATCGGCTGAAGCTCCAGGACCATTCTCAATAACGACCGCCCGCTTGAACACGTTGAAATAGGGTATCGGATTATTCATTCTGAATATGCTACATTTTTAGGGGGTATAATAAATGAACTTGATTTCAATTAAACTTTTGCGCCTCTTTAAGCGTCGCGTCGACGAAATCCCCCGTCTTTGAGAGTTTAATACGATCGGCTGAAGCTCCAGGACCATTTTCAATAACGACCGCCCGCTTGAACACGTTGAAATAGGGTATCGGATTATTCATTCTGAATATGCTACATTTTTAGGGGGTATAATAAATGAACTTGATTTCAATTAAACTTTTGCGCCTCTTTAAGCGTCGTGTCGACGAAATCCCCCGTCTTTGAGAGTTTAATACGATCGGCTGAAGCTCCAGGACCATTTTCAATAACGACCGCCCGCTTGAACACGTTGAAATAGGTAATCGGATTATTCATTCTGAATATGCTACTTTTTTAGGGGGTATAATAAATGAACTTGATTTCAATTAAACTTTTGCGCCTCTTTAAGCGTCGCGTCGACGAAATCCCCCGTCTTTGAGAGTTTAATACGATCGGCTGAAGCTCCAGGACCATTTTCAATAACGACCGCCCGCTTGAACACGTTGAAATAGGGTATCGGATTATTCATTCTGAATATGCTACTTTTTTAGGGGGTATAATAAATGAACTTGATTTCAATTAAACTTTTGCGCCTCTTTAAGCGTCGCGTCGACGAAATCCCCCGTCTTTGAGAGTTTAATACGATCGGCTGAAACTCCAGGACCATTTTCAATAACGACCGCCCGCTTGAACACGTTGAAATAGGGTATCGGATTATTCATTCTGAATATGCTACATTTTTAGGGGGTATTATAAATGAACTTGATTTCAATTAAACTTTTGCGCCTCTTTAAGCGTCGCGTCGACGAAATCCCCCGTCTTTGAGAGTTTAATACGATCGGCTGAAGCTCCAGGACCATTTTCAATAACGACCGCCCGCTTGAACACGTTGAAATAGGGTATCGGATTATTCATTCTGAATATGCTACTTTCTTAGGGGGTATAATAAATGAACTTGATTTCAATTAAACTTTTGCGCCTCTTTAAGCGTCGCGTCGACGAAATCCCCCGTCTTTGAGAGTTTAATACGATCGGCTGAAGCTCCAGGACCATTTTCAATAACGACCGCCCGCTTGAACACGTTGAAATAGGGTATCGGATTATTCATTCTGAATATGCTACTTTTTTAGGGGGTATAATAAATGAACTTGATTTCAATTAAACTTTTGCGCCTCTTTAAGCGTCGCGTCGACGAAATCCCCCGTCTTTGAGAGTTTAATACGATCGGCTGAAGCTCCAGGACCATTTTCAATAACGACCGCCCGCTTGAACACGTTGAAATAGGGTATCGGATTATTCATTCTGAATATGCTACATTTTTAGGGGGTATAATAAATGAACTTGATTTCAATTAAACTTTTGCGCCTCTTTAAGCGTCGCGTCGACGAAATCCCCCGTCTTTGAGAGTTTAATACGATCGGCTGAAGCTCCAGGACCATTTTCAATAACGACCGCCCGCTTGAACACGTTGAAATAGGGTATCGGATTATTCATTCTGAATATGCTACATTTTTAGGGGGTATAATAAATGAACTTGATTTCAATTAAACTTTTGCGCCTCTTTAAGCGTCGCGTCGACGAAATCCCCCGTCTTTGAGAGTTTAATACGATCGGCTGAAGCTCCAGGACCATTTTCAATAACGACCGCCCGCTTGAACACGTTGAAATAGGGTATCGGATTATTCATTCTGAATATGCTACATTTTTAGGGGGTATAATAAATGAACTTGATTTCAATTAAACTTTTGCGCCTCTTTAAGCGTCGTGTCGACGAAATCCCCCGTCTTTGAGAGTTTAATACGATCGGCTGAAGCTCCAGGACCATTTTCAATAACGACCGCCCGCTTGAACACGTTGAAATAGGTAATCGGATTATTCATTCTGAATATGCTACTTTTTTAGGGGGTATAATAAATGAACTTGATTTCAATTAAACTTTTGCGCCTCTTTAAGCGTCGCGTCGACGAAATCCCCCGTCTTTGAGAGTTTAATACGATCGGCTGAAGCTCCAGGACCATTTTCAATAACGACCGCCCGCTTGAACACGTTGAAATAGGGTATCGGATTATTCATTCTGAATATGCTACTTTTTTAGGGGGTATAATAAATGAACTTGATTTCAATTAAACTTTTGCGCCTCTTTAAGCGTCGCGTCGACGAAATCCCCCGTCTTTGAGAGTTTAATACGATCGGCTGAAACTCCAGGACCATTTTCAATAACGACCGCCCGCTTGAACACGTTGAAATAGGGTATCGGATTATTCATTCTGAATATGCTACATTTTTAGGGGGTATTATAAATGAACTTGATTTCAATTAAACTTTTGCGCCTCTTTAAGCGTCGCGTCGACGAAATCCCCCGTCTTTGAGAGTTTAATACGATCGGCTGAAGCTCCAGGACCATTTTCAATAACGACCGCCCGCTTGAACACGTTGAAATAGGGTATCGGATTATTCATTCTGAATATGCTACTTTCTTAGGGGGTATAATAAATGAACTTGATTTCAATTAAACTTTTGCGCCTCTTTAAGCGTCGCGTCGACGAAATCCCCAGTCTTTGGGAGTTTAATACGATCAGCTGAAGCTCCAGGACCATTTTCAATAACGACCGCCCGCTTGAACACGTTGAAATAGGGTATCGGATTATTCATTCTGAATATGCTACTTTCTTAGGGGGTATAATAAATGAACTTGATTTCAATTAAACTTTTGCGCCTCTTTAAGCGTCGCGTCGACGAAATCCCCAGTCTTTGAGAGTTTAATACGATCGGCTGAAGCTCCAGGACCATTTTCAATAACGACCGCCCGCTTGAACACGTTGAAATAGGGTATCGGATTATTCATTCTGAATATGCTACTTTTTTAGGGGGTATAATAAATGAACTTGATTTCAATTAAACTTTTGCGCCTCTTTAAGCGTCGCGTCGACGAAATCCCCCGTCTTTGAGAGTTTAATACGATCGGCTGAAGCTCCAGGACCATTTTCAATAACGACCGCCCGCTTGAACACGTTGAAATAGGGTATCGGATTATTCATTCTGAATATGCCACTTTTTTAGGGGGTATAATAAATGAACTTGATTTCAATAAAACTTTTGCGCCTCTTTAAGCGTCGCGTCGACGAAATCCCCCGTCTTTGAGAGTTTAATACGATCGGCTGAAACTCCAGGACCATTTTCAATAACGACCGCCCGCTTGAACACGTTGAAATAGGGTATCGGATTATTCATTCTGAATATGCTACTTTTTTAGGGGGTATAATAAATGAACTTGATTTCAATTAAACTTTTGCGCCTCTTTAAGCGTCGCGTCGACGAAATCCCCAGTCTTTGAGAGTTTAATACGATCGGCTGAAGCTCCAGGACCATTTTCAATAACGACCGCCCGCTTGAACACGTTGAAATAGGGTATCGGATTATTCATTCTGAATATGCTACTTTCTTAGGGGGTATAATAAATGAACTTGATTTCAATTAAACTTTTGCGCCTCTTTAAGCGTCGCGTCGACGAAATCCCCAGTCTTTGAGAGTTTAATACGATCGGCTGAAGCTCCAGGACCATTTTCAATAACGACCGCCCGCTTGAACACGTTGAAATAGGGTATCGGATTATTCATTCTGAATATGCTACTTTTTTAGGGGGTATAATAAATGAACTTGATTTCAATTAAACTTTTGCGCCTCTTTAAGCGTCGCGTCGACGAAATCCCCCGTCTTTGAGAGTTTAATACGATCGGCTGAAACTCCAGGACCATTTTCAATAACGACCGCCCGCTTGAACACGTTGAAATAGGGTATCGGATTATTCATTCTGAATATGCTACTTTCTTAGGGGGTATAATAAATGAACTTGATTTCAATTAAACTTTTGCGCCTCTTTAAGCGTCGCGTCGACGAAATCCCCAGTCTTTGAGAGTTTAATACGATCAGCTGAAGCTCCAGGACCATTTTCAATAACGACCGCCCGCTTGAACACGTTGAAATAGGGTATCGGATTATTCATTCTGAATATGCTACTTTCTTAGGGGGTATAATAAATGAACTTGATTTCAATTAAACTTTTGCGCCTCTTTAAGCGTCGCGTCGACGAAATCCCCAGTCTTTGAGAGTTTAATACGATCAGCTGAAGCTCCAGGACCATTTTCAATAACGACCGCCCGCTTGAACACGTTGAAATAGGGTATCGGATTATTCATTCTGAATATGCTACTTTCTTAGGGGGTATAATAAATGAACTTGATTTCAATTAAACTTTTGCGCCTCTTTAAGCGTCGCGTCGACGAAATCCCCAGTCTTTGAGAGTTTAATACGATCGGCTGAAGCTCCAGGACCATTTTCAATAACGACCGCCCGCTTGAACACGTTGAAATAGGGTATCGGATTATTCATTCTGAATATGCTACTTTTTTAGGGGGTATAATAAATGAACTTGATTTCAATTAAACTTTTGCGCCTCTTTAAGCGTCGCGTCAACGAAATCCCCCGTCTTTGAGAGTTTAATACGATCGGCTGAAGCTCCAGGACCATTTTCAATAACGACCGCCCGCTTGAACACGTTGAAATAGGGTATCGGATTATTCATTCTGAATATGCTACTTTTTTAGGGGGTATAATAAATGAACTTGATTTCAATTAAACTTTTGCGCCTCTTTAAGCGTCGCGTCGACGAAATCCCCAGTCTTTGAGAGTTTAATACGATCAGCTGAAGCTCCAGGACCATTTTCAATAACGACCGCCCGCTTGAACACGTTGAAATAGGGTATCGGATTATTCATTCTGAATATGCTACTTTCTTAGGGGGTATAATAAATGAACTTGATTTCAATTAAACTTTTGCGCCTCTTTAAGCGTCGCGTCGACGAAATCCCCAGTCTTTGAGAGTTTAATACGATCGGCTGAAGCTCCAGGACCATTTTCAATAACGACCGCCCGCTTGAACACGTTGAAATAGGGTATCGGATTATTCATTCTGAATATGCTACTTTTTTAGGGGGTATAATAAATGAACTTGATTTCAATTAAACTTTTGCGCCTCTTTAAGCGTCGCGTCAACGAAATCCCCCGTCTTTGAGAGTTTAATACGATCGGCTGAAGCTCCAGGACCATTTTCAATAACGACCGCCCGCTTGAACACGTTGAAATAGGGTATCGGATTATTCATTCTGAATATGCTACTTTTTTAGGGGGTATAATAAATGAACTTGATTTCAATTAAACTTTTGCGCCTCTTTAAGCGTCGCGTCGACGAAATCCCCCGTCTTTGAGAGTTTAATACGATCGGCTGAAACTCCAGGACCATTTTCAATAACGACCGCCCGCTTGAACACGTTGAAATAGGGTATCGGATTATTCATTCTGAATATGCTACTTTTTTAGGGGGTATAATAAATGAACTTGATTTCAATTAAACTTTTGCGCCTCTTTAAGCGTCGCGTCGACGAAATCCCCAGTCTTTGAGAGTTTAATACGATCGGCTGAAGCTCCAGGACCATTTTCAATAACGACCGCCCGCTTGAACACGTTGAAATAGGGTATCGGATTATTCATTCTGAATATGCTACTTTCTTAGGGGGTATAATAAATGAACTTGATTTCAATTAAACTTTTGCGCCTCTTTAAGCGTCGCGTCGACGAAATCCCCAGTCTTTGAGAGTTTAATACGATCGGCTGAAGCTCCAGGACCATTTTCAATAACGACCGCCCGCTTGAACACGTTGAAATAGGGTATCGGATTATTCATTCTGAATATGCTACTTTTTTAGGGGGTATAATAAATGAACTTGATTTCAATTAAACTTTTGCGCCTCTTTAAGCGTCGCGTCGACGAAATCCCCCGTCTTTGAGAGTTTAATACGATCGGCTGAAGCTCCAGGACCATTTTCAATAACGACCGCCCGCTTGAACACGTTGAAATAGGGTATCGGATTATTTATTCTGAATATGCTACTTTTTTAGGGGGTATAATAAATGAACTTGATTTCAATTAAACTTTTGCGCCTCTTTAAGCGTCGCGTCGACGAAATCCCCCGTCTTTGAGAGTTTAATACGATCGGCTGAAACTCCAGGACCATTTTCAATAACGACCGCCCGCTTGAACACGTTGAAATAGGGTATCGGATTATTCATTCTGAATATGCTACTTTTTTAGGGGGTATAATAAATGAACTTGATTTCAATTAAACTTTTGCGCCTCTTTAAGCGTCGCGTCGACGAAATCCCCAGTCTTTGAGAGTTTAATACGATCGGCTGAAGCTCCAGGACCATTTTCAATAACGACCGCCCGCTTGAACACGTTGAAATAGGGTATCGGATTATTCATTCTGAATATGCTACTTTCTTAGGGGGTATAATAAATGAACTTGATTTCAATTAAACTTTTGCGCCTCTTTAAGCGTCGCGTCGACGAAATCCCCAGTCTTTGAGAGTTTAATACGATCGGCTGAAGCTCCAGGACCATTTTCAATAACGACCGCCCGCTTGAACACGTTGAAATAGGGTATCGGATTATTCATTCTGAATATGCTACTTTCTTAGGGGGTATAATAAATGAACTTGATTTCAATTAAACTTTTGCGCCTCTTTAAGCGTCGCGTCGACGAAATCCCCAGTCTTTGAGAGTTTAATACGATCGGCTGAAGCTCCAGGACCATTTTCAATAACGACCGCCCGCTTGAACACGTTGAAATAGGGTATCGGATTATTCATTCTGAATATGCTACTTTTTTAGGGGGTATAATAAATGAACTTGATTTCAATTAAACTTTTGCGCCTCTTTAAGCGTCGCGTCGACGAAATCCCCCGTCTTTGAGAGTTTAATACGATCGGCTGAAGCTCCAGGACCATTTTCAATAACGACCGCCCGCTTGAACACGTTGAAATAGGGTATCGGATTATTCATTCTGAATATGCTACTTTTTTAGGGGGTATAATAAATGAACTTGATTTCAATTAAACTTTTGCGCCTCTTTAAGCGTCGCGTCGACGAAATCCCCAGTCTTTGAGAGTTTAATACGATCGGCTGAAACTCCAGGACCATTTTCAATAACGACCGCCCGCTTGAACACGTTGAAATAGGGTATCGGATTATTCATTCTGAATATGCTACATTTTTAGGGGGTATTATAAATGAACTTGATTTCAATTAAACTTTTGCGCCTCTTTAAGCGTCGCGTCGACGAAATCCCCCGTCTTTGAGAGTTTAATGCGATCGGCTGAAGCTCCAGGACCATTTTCAATAACGACCGCCCGCTTGAACACGTTGAAATAGGGTATCGGATTATTCATTCTGAATATGCTACTTTCTTAGGGGGTATAATAAATGAACTTGATTTCAATTATACTTTTGCGCCTCTTTAAGCGTCGCGTCGACGAAATCCCCAGTCTTTGAGAGTTTAATACGATCGGCTGAAGCTCCAGGACCATTTTCAATAACGACCGCCCGCTTGAACACGTTGAAATAGGGTATCGGATTATTCATTCTGAATATGCTACTTTCTTAGGGGGTATAATAAATGAACTTGATTTCAATTAAACTTTTGCGCCTCTTTAAGCGTCGCGTCGACGAAATCCCCAGTCTTTGAGAGTTTAATACGATCGGCTGAAGCTCCAGGACCATTTTCAATAACGACCGCCCGCTTGAACACGTTGAAATAGGGTATCGGATTATTCATTCTGAATATGCTACTTTTTTAGGGGGTATAATAAATGAACTTGATTTCAATTAAACTTTTGCGCCTCTTTAAGCGTCGCGTCGACGAAATCCCCCGTCTTTGAGAGTTTAATACGATCGGCTGAAGCTCCAGGACCATTTTCAATAACGACCGCCCGCTTGAACACGTTGAAATAGGGTATCGGATTATTCATTCTGAATATGCTACTTTTTTAGGGGGTATAATAAATGAACTTGATTTCAATTAAACTTTTGCGCCTCTTTAAGCGTCGCGTCGACGAAATCCCCCGTGTTTGAGAGTTTAATACGATCGGCTTTAGCTCCAGGACCATTTTCAATAACGACCGCCCGCTTGAACACGTTGAAATAGGGTATCGGATTATTCATTCTGAATATGCTACTTTTTTAGGGGGTATAATAAATCAACTTGATTTCAATTAAACTTTTGCGCCTCTTTAAACGTCGCGTCGACGAAATCCCCCGTCTTTGAGAGTTTAATACGATCGGCTGAAGCTCCAGGACCATTTTCAATAACGACCGCCCGCTTGAACACGTTGAAATAGGGTATCGGATTATTCATTCTGAATATGCTACTTTTTTAGGGGGTATAATAAATGAACTTGATTTCAATTAAACTTTTGCGCCTCTTTAAGCGTCGCGTCGACGAAATCCCCCGTCTTTGAGAGTTTAATACGATCGGCTGAAGCTCCAGGACCATTTTCAATAACGACCGCCCGCTTGAACACGTTGAAATAGGGTATCGGATTATTCATTCTGAATATGCTACATTTTTAGGGGGTATAATAAATGAACTTGATTTCAATTAAACTTTTGCGCCTCTTTAAGCGTCGCGTCGACGAAATCCCCAGTCTTTGAGCGTTTAATACGATCGGCTGAAGCTCCAGGACCATTTTCAATAACGACCGCCCGCTTGAACACGTTGAAATAGGGTATCGGATTATTCATTCTGAATATGCTACTTTCTTAGGGGGTATAATAAATGAACTTGATTTCAATTAAACTTTTGCGCCTCTTTAAGCGTCGCGTCGACGAAATCCCCAGTCTTTGAGAGTTTAATACGATCGGCTGAAGCTCCAGGACCATTTTCAATAACGACCGCCCGCTTGAACACGTTGAAATAGGGTATCGGATTATTCATTCTGAATATGCTACTTTCTTAGGGGGTATAATAAATGAACTTGATTTCAATTAAACTTTTGCGCCTCTTTAAGCGTCGCGTCGACGAAATCCCCAGTCTTTGAGAGTTTAATACGATCGGCTGAAGCTCCAGGACCATTTTCAATAACGACCGCCCGCTTGAACACGTTGAAATAGGGTATCGGATTATTCATTCTGAATATGCTACTTTTTTAGGGGGTATAATAAATGAACTTGATTTCAATTAAACTTTTGCGCCTCTTTAAGCGTCGCGTCGACGAAATCCCCAGTCTTTGAGCGTTTAATACGATCGGCTGAAGCTCCAGGACCATTTTCAATAACGACCGCCCGCTTGAACACGTTGAAATAGGGTATCGGATT
Organism: Botryllus schlosseri; assembly: GCF_051294905.1. Taxonomy (NCBI): domain Eukaryota; kingdom Metazoa; phylum Chordata; class Ascidiacea; order Stolidobranchia; family Styelidae; genus Botryllus; species Botryllus schlosseri. Next base: position 30,422,329 of record NC_137239.1, on the reverse strand, counting down.
ATTCATTCTGAATATGCTACTTTCTTAGGGGGTATAATAAATGAACTTGATTTCAATTAAACTTTTGCGCCTCTTTAAGCGTCGCGTCGACGAAATCCCCAGTCTTTGAGAGTTTAATACGATCGGCTGAAGCTCCAGGACCATTTTCAATAACGACCGCCCGCTTGAACACGTTGAAATAGGGTATCGGATTATTCATTCTGAATATGCTACTTTCTTAGGGGGTATAATAAATGAACTTGATTTCAATTAAACTTTTGCGCCTCTTTAAGCGTCGCGTCGACGAAATCCCCAGTCTTCGAGAGTTTAATACGATCGGCTGAAGCTCCAGGACCATTTTCAATAACGACCGCCCGCTTGAACACGTTGAAATAGGGTATCGGATTATTCATTCTGAATATGCTACTTTTTTAGGGGGTATAATAAATGAACTTGATTTCAATTAAACTTTTGCGCCTCTTTAAGCGTCGCGTCGACGAAATCCCCCGTCTTTGAGAGTTTAATACGATCGGCTGAAGCTCCAGGACCATTTTCAATAACGACCGCCCGCTTGAACACGTTGAAATAGGGTATCGGATTATTCATTCTGAATATGCTACTTTTTTAGGGGGTATAATAAATGAACTTGATTTCAATTAAACTTTTGCGCCTCTTTAAGCGTCGCGTCGACGAAATCCCCCGTGTTTGAGAGTTTAATACGATCGGCTTTAGCTCCAGGACCATTTTCAATAACGACCGCCCGCTTGAACACGTTGAAATAGGGTATCGGATTATTCATTCTGAATATGCTACTTTTTTAGGGGGTATAATAAATGAACTTGATTTCAATTAAACTTTTGCGCCTCTTTAAACGTCGCGTCGACGAAATCCCCCGTCTTTGAGAGTTTAATACGATCGGCTGAAGCTCCAGGACCATTTTCAATAACGACCGCCCGCTTGAACACGTTGAAATAGGGTATCGGATTATTCATTCTGAATATGCTACTTTTTTAGGGGGTATAATAAATGAACTTGATTTCAATTAAACTTTTGCGCCTCTTTAAGCGTCGCGTCGACGAAATCCCCCGTCTTTGAGAGTTTAATACGATCGGCTGAAGCTCCAGGACCATTTTCAATAACGACCGCCCGCTTGAACACGTTGAAATAGGGTATCGGATTATTCATTCTGAATATGCTACATTTTTAGGGGGTATATTAAATGAACTTGATTTCAATTAAACTTTTGCGCCTCTTTAAGCGTCGCGTCGACGAAATCCCCCGTCTTTGAGAGTTTAATACGATCGGCTGAAGCTCCAGGACCATTTTCAATAACGACCGCCCGCTTGAACACGTTGAAATAGGGTATCGGATTATTCATTCTGAATATGCTACTTTCTTAGGGGGTATAATAAATGAACTTGATTTCAATTAAACTTTTGCGCCTCTTTAAGCGTCGTGTCGACGAAATCCCCGTCTTTGAGAGTTTAATACGATCGGCTGAAGCTCCAGGACCATTTTCAATAACGACCGCCCGCTTGAACACGTTGATATAGGGTATCGGATTATTCATTCTGAATATGCTACTTTTTTAGGGGGTATAATAAATGAACTTGATTTCAATTAAACTTTTGCGCCTCTTTAAGCGTCGCGTCGACGAAATCCCCCGTCTTTGAGAGTTTAATACGATCGGCTGAAGCTCCAGGACCATTTTCAATAACGACCGCCCGCTTGAACACGTTGATATAGGGTATCGGATTATTCATTCTGAATATGCTACTTTTTTAGGGGGTATAATAAATGAACTTGATTTCAATTAAACTTTTGCGCCTCTTTAAGCGTCGCGTCGACGAAATCCCCCGTCTTTGATAGTTTAATACGATCGGCTGAAGCTCCAGGACCATTTTCAATAACGACCGCCCGCTTGAACACGTTGAAATAGGGTATCGGATTATTCATTCTGAATATGCTACTTTTTTAGGGGGTATAATAAATGAACTTGATTTCAATTAAACTTTTGCGCCTCTTTAAGCGTCGCGTCGACGAAATCCCCCGTGTTTGAGAGTTTAATACGATCGGCTTTAGCTCCAGGACCATTTTCAATAACGACCGCCCGCTTGAACACGTTGAAATAGGGTATCGGATTATTCATTCTGAATATGCTACTTTTTTAGGGGGTATAATAAATGAACTTGATTTCAATTAAACTTTTGCGCCTCTTTAAACGTCGCGTCGACGAAATCCCCCGTCTTTGAGAGTTTAATACGATCGGCTAAAGCTCCAGGACCATTTTCAATAACGACCGCCCGCTTGAACACGTTGAAATAGGGTATCGGATTATTCATTCTGAATATGCTACTTTTTTAGGGGGTATAATAAATGAACTTGATTTCAATTAAACTTTTGCGCCTCTTTAAGCGTCGCGTCGACGAAATCCCCCGTCTTTGAGAGTTTAATACGATCGGCTGAAGCTCCAGGACCATTTTCAATAACGACCGCCCGCTTGAACACGTTGAAATAGGGTATCGGATTATTCATTCTGAATATGCTAATTTTTTAGGGGGTATAACAAATGAACTTGATTTCAATTAAACTTTTGCGCCTCTTTAAGCGTCGCGTCGACGAAATCCCCCGTCTTTGAGAGTTTAATACGATCCGCTGAAGCTCCAGGACCATTTTCAATAATGACCGCCCGCTTGAACACGTTGAAATAGGGTATCGGATTATTCATTCTGAATATGCTACTTTTTTAGGGGGTATAATAAATGAACTTGATTTCAATTGAACTTTTGCGCCTCTTTAAGCGTCGCGTCGACGAAATCCCCCGTCTTTGAGAGTTTAATACGATCGGCTGAAGCTCCAGGATCATTTTCAATAACGACCGCCCGCTTGAACACGTTGAAATAGGGTATCGGATTATTCATTCTGAATATGCTACTTTTTTAGGGGGTATAAAAAATGAACTTGATTTCAATTAAACTTTTGCGCCTCTTTAAGCGTCGCGTCGACGAAATCCCCTGTCTTTGAGAGTTTAATACGATCGGCTGAAGCTCCAGGACCATTTTCAATAACGACCGCCCGCTTGAACACGTTGAAATAGGGTATCGGATTATTCATTCTTAATATGCTACTTTTTTAGGGGGTATAATAAATGAACTTGATTTCAATTAAACTTTTGCGCCTCTTTAAGCGTCGTGTCGACGAAATCCCCCGTCTTTGAGAGTTTAATACGATCGGCTGAAGCTCCAGGACCATTTTCAATAACGACCGCCCGCTTGAACACGTTGAAATAGGGTATCGGATTATTCATTATGAATATGCTACTTTTTTAGGGGGTATAATAAATGAACTTGATTTCAATTAAACTTTTGCGCCTCTTTAAGCGTCGCGTCGACGAAATCCCCCGTCTTTGAGAGTTTATTACGATCGGCTGAAGCTCCAGGACCATTTTCAATAACGACCGCCCGCTTGAACACGTTGAAATAGGGTATCGGATTATTCATTCTGAATATGCTACTTTTTTAGGAGGTATAATAAATGAACTTGATTTCAATTAAACTTTTGCGCCTCTTTAAGCGTCGCGTCGACGAAATCCCCCGTCTTCGAGAGTTTAATACGATCGGCTGAAGCTCCAGGACCATTTTCAATAACGGCCGCCCGCTTGAACACGTTGAAATAGGGTATCGGATTATTCATTCTGAATATGCTACTTTTTTAGGGGGCATATTAAATGAACTTGATTTCAATTAAACTTTTGCGCCTCTTTAAGCGTCGCGTCGACGAAATCCCCCGTCTTTGAGAGTTTAATACGATCGACTGAAGCTCCAGGACCATTTTCAATAACGACCGCCCGCTTGAACACGTTGAAATAGGGTATCGGATTATTCATTCTAAATATGCTACTTTTTTAGGGGGTATAACAAATGAACTTGATTTCAATTAAACTTTTGCGCCTCTTTAAGCGTCGCGTCGACGAAATCCCCCGTCTTTGAGAGTTTATTACGATCGGCTGAAGCTCCAGGACCATTTTCAATAACGACCGCCCGCTTGAACACGTTGAAATAGGGTATCGGATTATTCATTCTGAATATGCTACATTTTAGGGGGTATAATAAATGAACTTGATTTCAATTAAACTTTTGCGCCTCTTTAAGCGTCGCGTCGACGAAATCCCCCGTCTTTGAGAGTTTAATACGATCCGCTGAAGCTCCAGGACCATTTTCAATAATGACCGCCCGCTTGAACACGTTGAAATAGGGTATCGGATTATTCATTCTGAATATGCTACTTTTTTAGGGGGTATAATAAATGAACTTGATTTCAATTGAACTTTTGCGCCTCTTTAAGCGTCGCGTCGACGAAATCCCCCGTCTTTGAGAGTTTAATACGATCGGCTGAAGCTCCAGGACCATTTTCAATAACGACCGCCCGCTTGAACACGTTGAAATAGGGTATCGGATTATTCATTCTGAATATGCTACTTTTTTAGGGGGTATAATAAATGAACTTGATTTCAATTAAACTTTTGCGCCTCTTTAAGCGTCGCGTCGACGAAATCCCCTGTCTTTGGGTTCTATACCAATACCGAGAAAACCATTACCGAGAATGGACATTTCCGAGAATGCCATTGCCGAGAATGGACATTACCGAGAATGGACATTATCGAGAATGGACATTACCGAGAATAGACCCCACCGAGAATGAACATTACCGAGAATGACCAATGTCAAGAATATAGCTTACTGGGACTGATGTTGTCGAGAAATTTATACCTGAGCATCGATACCGAATGTGGCAACGCCGTGATGCACTCACACGACCTGTGCATATGCATAACATGCCTGCATTGCATATATTGCATTCTCGGTAATGTCCATTCTCGGTGGTGTCCGTTCTCGGTAATGTCCATTCTCTGTGGTGTCCATTCTCGGTAATGTCCATTCTCGGTGGTGTCCATTCTCGGTAATGGCATTCTCGGTAATGGTTTTCTCGGTATTGACCGGACACCCTGTCTTTGAGAGTTTAATACGATCGGCTGAAGCTCCAGGACCATTTTCAATAACGACCGCCCGCTTGAACACGTTGAAATAGGGTATCGGATTATTCATTCTGAATATGCTACTTTTTTAGGGGGTATAACAAATGAACTTGATTTCAATTAAACTTTTGCGCCTCTTTAAGCGTCGCGTCGACGAAATCCCCCGTCTTTGAGAGTTTAATACGATCGGCTGAAGCTCCAGGACCATTTTCAATAACGACCGCCCGCTTGAACACGTTGAAATAGGGTATCGGAATATTCATTCTGAATATGCTACTTTTTTAGGAGGTATAATAAATGAACTTGATTTCAATTAAACTTTTGCGCCTCTTTAAGCGTCGCGTCGACGAAATCCCCCGTCTTTGAGAGTTTAATACGATCGGCTGAAGCTCCAGGACCATTTTCAATAACGACCGCCCGCTTGAACACGTTGAAATAGGGTATCGGATTATTCATTCTGAATATGCTACTTTTTTAGGGGGTATAACAAATGAACTTGATTTCAATTAAACTTTTGCGCCTCTTTAAGCGTCGCGTCGACGAAATCCCCCGTCTTTGAGAGTTTAATACGATCGGCTGAAGCTCCAGGACCATTTTCAATAACGACCACCCGCTTGAACACGTTGAAATAGGGTATCGGATTATTCATTCGGAATATGCTACTTTTTTAGGAGGTATAATAAATGAACTTGATTTCAATTAAACTTTTGCGCCTCTTTAAGCGTCGCGTCGACGAAATCCCCCGTCTTTGAGAGTTTAATACGATCGGCTGAAGCTCATTTAATATACCCCCTAAAAAAGTAGCATATTCAGAATGAATAATCCGATACCCTATTTCAACGTGTTCAAGCGGGCGGCCGTTATTGAAAATGGTCCTGGAGCTTCAGCCGATCGTATTAAACTCTCAAAGACGGGGGATTTCGTCGACGCGACGCTTAAAGAGGCGCAAAAGTTTCATTGAAATCAAGTTCATTTAATATACCCCCTAAAAAAGTAGCATATTCAGAATGAATATTCCGATACCCTATTTCAACGTGTTCAAGCGGGCGGCCGTTATTGAAAATGGTCCTGGAGCTTCAGCCGATCGTATTAAACTCTCAAAGACGGGGGATTTCGTCGACGCGACGCTTAAAGAGGCGCAAAAGTTTAATTGAAATCAAGTTCATTTATTATACCTCCTAAAAAAGTAGCATATTCAGAATGAATATTCCGATACCCTATTTCAACGTGTTCAAGCGGGCGGTCGTTATTGAAAATGGTCCTGGAGCTTCAGCCGATCGTATTAAACTCTCAAAGACGGGGGATTTCGTCGACGCGACGCTTAAAGAGGCGCAAAAGTTTAATTGAAATCAAGTTCATTTAATATACCCCCTAAAAAAGTAGCATATTCAGAATGAATATTCCGATACCCTATTTCAACGTGTTCAAGCGGGCGGCCGTTATTGAAAATGGTCCTGGAGCTTCAGCCGATCGTATTAAACTCTCAAAGACGGGGGATTTCGTCGACGCGACGCTTAAAGAGGCGCAAAAGTTTAATTGAAATCAAGTTCATTTATTATACCTCCTAAAAAAGTAGCATATTCAGAATGAATATTCCGATACCCTATTTCAACGTGTTCAAGCGGGCGGTCGTTAATGAAAATGGTCCTGGAGCTTCAGCCGATCGTATTAAACTCTCAAAGACGGGGGATTTCGTCGACGCGACGCTTAAAGAGGCGCAAAAGTTTAATTGAAATCAAGTTCATTTATTATTCCCCCTAAAAAAGTAGCATATTCAGAATGAATAATCCGATACCCTATTTCAACGTGTTCAAGCGGGCGGTCGTTATTGAAAATGGTCCTGGAGCTTCAGCCGATCGTATTAAACTCTCAAAGACGGGGGATTTCGTCGACGCGACGCTTAGAGAGCCGCAAAAGTTTAATTGAAATCAAGTTCATTTATTATACCCCCTAAAAAAGTAGCATATTCAGAATGAATAATCCGATACCCTATTTCAACGTGTTCAAGCGGGCGGCCGTTATTGAAAATGGTCCTGGAGCTTCAGCCGATCGTATTAAACTCTCAAAGACGGGGGATTTCGTCGACGCGACGCTTAAAGAGGCGCAAAAGTTTAATTGAAATCAAGTTCATTTATTATACCTCCTAAAAAAGTAGCATATTCAGAATGAATATTCCGATACCCTATTTCAACGTGTTCAAGCGGTCGGTCGTTAATGAAAATGGTCCTGGAGCTTCAGCCGATCGTATTAAACTCTCAAAGACGGGGGATTTCGTCGACGCGACGCTTAAAGAGGCGCAAAAGTTTAATTGAAATCAAGTTCATTTATTATACCCCCTAAAAAAGTAGAATATTCAGAATGAATAATCCGATACCCTATTTCAACGTGTTCAAGCGGGCGGTCGTTATTGAAAATGGTCCTGGAGCTTCAGCCGATCGTATTAAACTCTCAAAGACGGGGGATTTCGTCGACGCGACGCTTAAAGAGGCGCAAAAGTTTAATTGAAATCAAGTTCATTTATTATACCCCCTAAAAAAGTAGCATATTCAGAATGAATAATCCGATACCCTATTTCAACGTGTTCAAGCGGGCGGTCGTTATTGAAAATGGTCCTGGAGCTTCAGCCGATCGTATTAAACTCTCAAAGACGGGGGATTTCGTCGACGCGACGCTTAAAGAGGCGCAAAAGTTTAATTGAAATCAAGTTCATTTATTATACCCCCTAAAAAAGTAGCATATTCAGAATGAATAATCCGATACCCTATTTCAACGTGTTCAAGCGGGCGGTCGTTATTGAAAATGGTCCTGGAGCTTCAGCCGATCGTATTAAACTCTCAAAGACGGGGGATTTCGTCGACACGACGCTTAAAGAGCCGCAAAAGTTTAATTGAAATCAAGTTCATTTATTATACCCCCTAAAAAAGTAGCATATTCAGAATGAATAATCCGATACCCTATTTCAACGTGTTCAAGCGGGCGGTCGTTATTGAAAATGGTCCTGGAGCTTCAGCCGATTGTATTAAACTCTCAAAGACGGGGGATTTCGTCGACGCGACGCTTAAAGAGGCGCAAAAGTTTAATTGAAATCAAGTTCATTTAATATACCCCCTAAAAAAGTAGCATATTCAGAATGAATAATCCGATACCCTATTTCAACGTGTTCAAGCGGGAGGCCGTTATTGAAAATGGTCCTGGAGCTTCAGCCGATCGTATTAAACTCTCAAAGACGGGGGATTTCGTCGACGCGACGCTTAAAGAGGCGCAAAAGTTTAATTGAAATCAAGTTCATTTATTATACCTCCTAAAAAAGTAGCATATTCAGAATGAATATTCCGATACCCTATTTCAACGTGTTCAAGCGGGCGGTCGTTATTGAAAATGGTCCTGGAGCTTCAGCCGATCGTATTAAACTCTCAAAGACGGGGGATTTCGTCGACGCGACGCTTAAAGAGGCGCAAAAGTTTAATTGAAATCAAGTTCATTTATTATACCCCCTAAAAAAGTAGCATATTCAGAATGAATAATCCGATACCCTATTTCAACGTGTTCAAGCGGGCGGTCGTTATTGAAAATGGTCCTGGAGCTTCAGCCGATTGTATTAAACTCTCAAAGACGGGGGATTTCGTCGACGCGACGCTTAAAGAGGCGCAAAAGTTTAATTGAAATCAAGTTCATTTAATATACCCCCTAAAAAAGTAGCATATTCAGAATGAATAATCCGATACCCTATTTCAACGTGTTCAAGCGGGCGGCCGTTATTGAAAATGGTCCTGGAGCTTCAGCCGATCGTATTAAACTCTCAAAGACGGGGAATTCGTCGACGCGACGCTTAAAGAGGCGCAAAAGTTTAATTGAAATCAAGTTCATTTATTATACCTCCTAAAAAAGTAGCATATTCAGAATGAATATTCCGATACCCTATTTCAACGTGTTCAAGCGGGCGGTCGTTATTGAAAATGGTCCTGGAGCTTCAGCCGATCGTATTAAACTCTCAAAGACGGGGGATTTCGTCGACGCGACGCTTAAAGAGGCGCAAAAGTTTAATTGAAATCAAGTTCATTTAATATACCCCCTAAAAAAGTAGCATATTCAGAATGAATAATCCGATACCCTATTTCAACGTGTTCAAGCGGGCGGCCGTTATTGAAAATGGTCCTGGAGCTTCAGCCGATCGTATTAAACTCTCAAAGACGGGGGATTTCGTCGACGCGACGCTTAAAGAGGCGCAAAAGTTTAATTGAAATCAAGTTCATTTATTATACCCCCTAAAAAAGTAGCATATTCAGAATGAATAATCCGATACCCTATTTCAACGTGTTCAAGCGGGCGGTCGTTATTGAAAATGGTCCTGGAGCTTCAGCCGATTGTATTAAACTCTCAAAGACGGGGGATTTCGTCGACGCGACGCTTAAAGAGGCGCAAAAGTTTAATTGAAATCAAGTTCATTTAATATACCCCCTAAAAAAGTAGCATATTCAGAATGAATAATCCGATACCCTATTTCAACGTGTTCAAGCGGGCGGCCGTTATTGAAAATGGTCCTGGAGCTTCAGCCGATCGTATTAAACTCTCAAAGACGGGGGATTTCGTCGACGCGACGCTTAAAGAGGCGCAAAAGTTTAATTGAAATCAAGTTCATTTATTATACCCCCTAAAAAAGTAGCATATTCAGAATGAATAATCCGATACCCTATTTCAACGTGTTCAAGCGGGCGGTCGGTATTGAAAATGGTCCTTGAGCTTCAGCCGATCGTATTAAACTCTCAAAGACGGGGGATTTCGTCGACGCGACGCTTAAAGAGCCGCAAAAGTTTAATTGAAATCAAGTTCATTTATTATACCCCCTAAAAAAGTAGCATATTCAGAATGAATAATCCGATACCCTATTTCAACGTGTTCAAGCGGGCGGTCGTTATTGAAAATGGTCCTGGAGCTTCAGCCGATCGTATTAAACTCTCAAAGACAGGGGATTTCGTCGACGCGACGCTTAAAGAGGCGCAAAAGTTTAATTGAAATCAAGTTCATTTATTATACCCCCTAAAAAAGTAGCATATTCAGAATGAATAATCCGATACCCTAATTCAACGTATTCAAGCGGGCGGTCGTTATTGAAAATGGTCCTGGAGCTTCAACCGATCGTATCAAACTCTCAAAGACGGTAGATTTCTTCGATGCGACGCTTAAAGAGGTGCAAAAGTCTAATTGAAAGCGACTTCATTTATTATACACCCTAAATAAGTAGCATATTCAGAATGAATATTCCGATACCCTAATTCAACGTGTTCAAGCGGGCGGTCGTTATTGAAAATGGTCCTGGAGCTTCAACCGATCGTATCAAACTCTCAAAGACGGTAGATTTCTTCGACGCGACGCTTAAAGAGGCGCAAAAGTCTAATTGAAAGCGACTTCATTTATTATACACCCTAAATAAGTAGCATATTCGAAATGAATATTCGGATACCCTAATTCAACGTGTTCAAGCGGGCGGTCGTTATTGAAAATGGTCCTGGAGCTTCAACCGATCATATCAAACTCTCAAAGACGGTAGATTTCTTCGACGCGACGCTTAAAGAGGCGCAAAAGTCTAATTGAAAGCGACTTCATTTATTATACACCCTAAATAAGTAGCATATTCAGAATGAATATTCCGATACCCTAATTCAACGTGTTCAAGCGGGCGGTCGCTATTGAAAATGCTCCTGGAGCTTCAACCGATCGTATCAAACTCTCAAAGACGGTAGATTTCTTCGACGCGACGCTTAAAGAGGCTTAAAAGTCTAATTGAAAGCGACTTCATTTATTATACACCCTAAATAAGTAGCATATTCAGAATGAATATTCCGATACCCTAATTCAACGTGTTCAAGCGGGCGGTCGTTATTGAAAATGGTCCTGGAGCTTCAACCGATCGTATCAAACTCTCAAAGACGGTAGATTTCTTCGACGCGACTCTTAAAGAGGCGCAAAATTCTAATTGAAAGCGACTTCATTTATTATACACCCTAAATAAGTAGCATATTCAGAATGAATAATCCGATACCCTAATTCAACGTGTTCAAGCGGGCGGTCGTTATTGAAAATGGTCCTGGAGCTTCAACCGATCGTATCAAACTCTCAAAGACGGTAGATTTCTTCGACGCAACGCTTAAAGAGGCGCAAAAGTCCAATTCAAATCAAGTTCATTTATTATACCCCCTAAAAAAGTACCATATTCAGAATGAATAATCCGATACCCTAATTCAACGTGTTCAAGCGGGCGGACGGTATTGAAAATGGCACTGGAGCTTCAGCCGGTCTTATCAAACTCCCAAAGATTGAAAATTTCCTGGACGCGACGCTTAGAGAGGCGCAAAAGTCCAATTGAAATCGAGTTCATTTATTATACCCCCCAAAAAAGTAGCATATTCAGAATGAATTATCCTACACCCTAATTCATCGTCTTTAAACCATCCGATCGTCGTGAAAATGGCATTAGGTATCCCGCGAGTCGTATGAAACACCCAGCAACAGAAAAATTCTTGCAATCATTGGTTATAGAGACACAAAAATCCAATTAAAACTAAACCAGCCTTGACCCCGCAGAAAAACTAGCTGGACCAAAATCGATTATCCTACTCCCTAACTCATCGTCTTGAAGCCATCCGACCGCCTTGAAAATGGCATCAGGTATCCCCCGAGTCGTATGAGAAAAGCAGCAAAAGAGAAATTCTTGCAATCATTGGTTATAGAGGAGTAAATGTCCAATTGAATAGCCAGAGCCAGCATTGACCCACCCTAAAAAACCAGCTATACCAGAATCACTTACCCCGCACCCTAATTCATCGTGTTTAACATTAGAACTACCGGAACTTCGAACTACCTAGAACTACCTTGTGGCTTTTCTGACGCATGTTGAATTTTCTTCGATTAAATGGATTCAACGGAGCTAAAAATCAGCTCAAATCTCAACAAACGGAATCACAAATCATGGTTTATTGCGCTCACAGCTACTTGCAATATTTTAGACACACCTTAGTGCAATACTTATATAACAAATCGTTGTTTTTTGGTGTAACATAAAAGTGTTGTTCTGGTGCGCACTTGGTATTTGTGTACGTTCTTTAAAAATTTAGAGTAGGTTCCTGATCCGCTTTAGCCACATCACCATTCTTGGTTATTGCTGGCATATCACAAAGCTTATCAGATAAGATTTCCATAATGCAATCTCGCAACTAATCCTCGATTTGCATCTTTTTATAGTATCGGCATTTTGCAAGTAGAAGATAATTCACATTCTACGAAAACATGCACGGACCATCGTCGACATGTTAGTACCCTCATAGAATACTGCCTTGCAACCTGGTCAATAATGCCCTCCAGGTTTTGTTCGTTATAACATTTAACTGTCACTGGTTTCTTGTTTGTGTTGTTTCTAAAGGAAACAGTTACCTCCGGTTGGAGTGAACTCAATATATATGTGAACAACTTCGATCTTTACGCAGGCATCTCGCCGTTACGCTTATCAACAAGATGATAGCTTTGAAAAGTGTGGCTACATGAAGCTGCCTGTGTTCTTTCTGGTCCTTGGTAGGTTCAAGCAACTTTTGACAATAGTGTCAACTGGGACTTCGTTTGCTTCTACAAGCGTATACAGCCATATTCACGTAAAATTGTTTCAAGATGGATTACATCAGGCTCTTCACATTACCATGCTTGGCAAATGTATAGATTATAGAAGAGGTGTCCCGTCCTACCCTTGCCTAAATATGAGACGGCCTCGTACAAATACTTGGTAACAGCAGCGTCCACCATCTGACATTTTACACCAATTATTTTCTGGCATTTCGACCATGTAATAAACGAAAACAATATTGTATGTATCGAGTCTACACCTTTTTTTCTCCTCATGTCAATAAAAAGCTCATGATTTCCATAAACTTTTTCTTCGTGGGGGTCTGACTAAACACAATGCACTCATGCCCTCAGTCCTCATATGCATTCAATTTACAAGATCCAGCTCCCTCCCCCCTCTCCCGAAGATCGATCGCGTAGACCAGAGCAAAGGCACTTTGCCCTTGTACAACCCTAGTATATTAGTATAAACAATACAGATGTCGGCTCGGTCTAATGGTACATTTCAAATGGCATCTCCTGTAACACGCTGAGCTTCAGAAATATAATATTACAAAGCTTTGGTGACTCGGAACGAGGAAGATCCACAGCCTTCTATTATAAGGGATGTTGTTGCCAACACAGGTAGACCAATATATATCAATTAGAGTAGAATGAAAAGGGCAAAAGAAAACAGGAAACAAAAAAACATCAAGATAATCAGTTGAGGCTCGTATTAAGCGTCTCCAACGTAGGCGGTCGTGGGCGTCTTCAAGCGACAGCCCGCGTTGCGCTAGGTCAGTCTCCATTGTCGAGCGCCATGTTTTCCGATTCCAGCCACCTCTGCGCCATGGCTCCGTCGGAATGTGATTGATGATGGCGGCGGCTGGTTGCTCGTCTTGATGCCGCACTAGATGCCCGATTAGGCGGAAGCGTCGTTCAGCTGCCAGTAGACGGCATGGCACCGTTCCTGTAAGCAGCGCACGCATACGACTCGCGAAGCAATATACGTAGGTATTCTTGCCTACGCAGACGACCTAGCCTTGCTTGCCCCGAACACCGCATCGGCACAGCGCCTCATTAACCAGCTAGAGGCCGCCGCCGCTCTTGTTGGACTCCAGATCAACGCCACGAAGACTGAGGTTCTCGCCTTACCAGCTCTACCGAAGAACGCGACACCGATTCAACTGGGAGAAATCGATCTCAAGTATGTAACGAGTTTTGTGTACCTCGGTATTGACGTCACCGACTCTGGAAAAGCGCTCAAGGCGAGGCGAGCAAAGCTCTCAAGGAAAAATAACATTACCTCAAGTTTCTAAGAAATTGTCAAAAACAGTTTCAACTTCAAGGGTGCCAAGGTTGGGAATAACCCTCCAGAAGAATATAGATCGATGCAGTACAACCAGTTCAAGATCAAATACCGCAATTTTCTTGTTGAAAAATACTGAACTAGTTAAAATTTGTAATGACTGTGATGTATTACTGTTCCACTTGCTACACCTTCCTCTGTTGTTGAAATATACTGTCATTGTTCATGATTTGCAATGACTGTGATGTAATACTTTTCCACTTGGTAAGTGTTCATTGTTTCTTGCTATGATGCATATTTTGGCTGTGCACACGCACACTGTGAGGCGAGCAAAGGCCTGGGGCGCGGCAAGACGGCTACATAGCCTCTTCCATTCAAGTGCCTCAACCCAGCTCGAGACCCGTATCTTCCGTGCCACTGTCGAGCAGGTTCTTCTCTACGGAATAGAGGCACTCACGCTGACAGAGAAGCTGGCTAAGACGCTCAACGCTAACTACGACGCACTCCTCCGCTATGCACTCGACATTCACCATCCGGAGCATATATCCACGAATGCATTGCGAGAGCTCAGAGGTAGACCAAGTCGATATTAACAAAGTTCTGTTGTTACAAACGACTTTTCTGCGCTTAGAAGATACATAACCACTTTCAAGAATTTGAAACTGCGATGCCTTAAGGTAGAAACCAGGGTTGTAATGACTCGATTCATGCCTCGACTCGGGTCAGACTCGAGTCACGTTTCTTTATGACTCGACTTGACTCGAGTCATTTTCTTAAAATGGGAAAATGACTCGACTCGACTTGAGTCAATATTTGGATTGACTCGACTTGTACACGAGTCATTACGCATGACTCGGCCCAAGTCATTTACTCGGCTTATTTTATGACTTGAAGACGAAGAAATTTGCGAATCGTAATGGCTAAATCAACGCATCCGACGAATTATGCCGATATCGCTATTTGTCACCACTGCTTTCCTTGCACTCGTTTGATATCAGAGATGCCACCGTAAAAACAACAGGCAATGGTACATAGTAGCAATGCATTGCACAAAATCATCCCGTGATGAAGAGGTAATAAATCCTCCGCAATCAAAGTACTCAAGACTTTTCAATTATACAATCAAATAATCGACGCAAAGGTAAATTAGAGCCAATGCAATAACTCAGATGCTGAAGTACTGAAAGGGACTGATAGGCTCATGTGTAGATCTGAAGGCGATGATTCTTTGCATTTTAGGGCGACTAGAAAGAATGAGTATTCAATGCTCTTCACTGAGGTTCAAAAATGCTTGTCAATTCCCGCATCTAGTGCACCAGTGAAACGTGTATTCCAGTATATGTGTATTTATTCTAAGGCCATGCCGATTTAATATATCTGAGAATCTCCTTTGCACTTTTTGAAGTGTAACTCATCATTGATTTGATCTTCCGTCTGTGAAAACACACAACACCCTCCGTCCATTTGACGTTTTGTTAGGTATGTGCATTGTGCACGTGAGTAATAATGAATGGCTAATGTTGTGTGATGTCTGTACAGTAGGGCTGTGGGGCTGTTCAAAAATAACTTCTGTTTTATTTTACTGGATAGTTACTTGATAAAATTGTTATGTTGCATTAAAAGAACACTGTATCTGGCTAAATTTTAAAAAGTAGAATCAATGATATGCGAGGAGAACATTTTGAATTTGAAAATTAATCGAGTATTTTTAATCAGAAATTCTTTCATATATTATAATTAGATATTAGTGGTAAGCCGACTATTTTTTCATATCCAAAATATCTTACTCTAATAACTTCGCTTCTTACAATTGGAATCGAGCCAAATTTGCTATGAATCATATTTTCACACAATCTGACAATATCATGAGGTAGCCGGTACAATTCGAAAATCTTTATTCGTAATTATTCCAAATTGTTTTCTCATAGCATTGCTTTCTGCCGGTTAGAATTGTGTCAAATTTAATTTTTTTTTTAGGCAATGTAACAATTTTAAGAAGTAGCCGGAAAATTTGAAAAGTGGTTTTTAACAGCCCCGTTGTACAATTATTTCTTCAATGCTGTAATTGCGATGTAGTCTGTAATGCAATTGGGAAAACTTTTGGTAATATCAAAAGGCATCTGTTCTTTTTGTCACTGCACAATTGCACATGGCTGCATGCACGCCTTTACAGCATGCCGTCCCGGTGAAAATACCTCTACAACTACATAAACATACATCTGTTGATTCTCTATCACCAGATATGTAGACATGAATTCGTAGGTTCTGTATCTGATAGTATGTAAACTTGAATTCGTTGGTTCTCAATCAGCTATTTGTTAGCTGTCGTCGATGTGCTCGTAATAAAAACTGAATGCTTGTATTTGTGATGCATCGGATTGACAAGACAGATATTTGATTTTAAGTTCTAAGATTAGTTAAGTTATGATATTGTCGGACTGTCTCGTCTATCCGTAGCATCGGTAGATGAGGCCAGGAACTGTCCGTAATCTGCCTGAATAAACATGTGCCAAGACTCTAATAGGGACAAAATAAGCATGTTCGGCAAGCAAGGAATTCGATAGTCGATATCACACATGCAGGATTGATAACATGGGTTGAACATGACTTCAATGCTGTGACTTGGACTCGGACTCGAGTCATAACACCATGACTCGGACTTGACCCATTAAACGGTTACTTGGACTCGGGCTTGACTCAGTGGTGAATTGAAAATGACTCGACTTGACTTGAGTCAAAGCTATGAAACTGAGATTGACTCGTGACTCGGAACCATGAGACTTGGTTACAACCTTGGTAGAAACACTGTAATGCGTCAAAAAGGCCCCTCGGTATTTCTAGGTAGTTCTGTGTATTACTTTTTGATTTGTACTAGAAAAAAAATCATAGGTAAGGTGGCCTACATAAAATAAATAAAAGTCCAGAAGTTTCAGCCGAACAGCGTAAGATATGACTGGATGCCAGCTCTTCAAAAATGAAAATGCGTCAAAAAAGCCACTTGCTCGTTCTAGTGTGAAGTGAAAATAACGCAAAAAGATTTTGAATCCAAACAAATACGCATATTGTGACATCATAGAGAAGAGTACTCTCAGATCCAAAAAAAATGTGTACATTTATGACGTCATACGCAGAAAAATCGAAGTTCGTATATGACACGACCACAGCAAAGGTGTTAAATATACGGCCTGCGAAGCAATTCTGAGTAGACTCAAAAATGCGTGTATCGGCCAGCATATTTCTAACAAATGTTAAGATTCTTAGTAAGAATACTTTCATTAAATAGTCCTTCAAGACGGTACATGTCGAGTATGTTTATTGGCCACATTATAACCACCCGACTGGGTTTTGATGGTTTCTGGTAACTAGTAGGAGCAGGTCGCTGATATTGGGAACCCCATTCCGAGAAGGCAAAAAACTGTGAATTCATTTTACTGACCAAAAACTAGTTATTCACCGAAGCGAAAACGCCAATGCGAAACCCGAAACCCTTATATGCTGTTTACATGGACGATGTGTTGAAAGTCTCCAGCCTCGAGAGAAACTCGAATCGCGATGTAATGATAAATATGCAGCAAATTCCAAGGTCCACGTTACCAGTTACATCTATTGCATTCCCTACAACGCATACGCAGGGTTGATGTCAATCAGAGTTGGATCAATTGTAATTTGTAATTGAGTAAAATGTAATTAATACATATTTTCATGTAATTGTAATTGTAATTGTAATTGAAGCATTTCTATTTTCTGTAATTGTAATTGTAATTGTAATTTGATCAAAATTTTGCTCAATTACAATCTCTATTACATTTTCATGGTAACCTGACAATCACAACATAAAATAATCATTTAATCAATCATTTATTCGCCGCACCACTGAAAATCCGGTACGAACCAGGATGACGACGAGGGGCCTTAAGGCCTTAACAAACAGTCACGACATGTAATAATTAGCCTATATACATCGGCGTTCTATGCGTGCTGCGTTATAACTAGATAATTCAGTCACGCTAAACTGTTTCCCATACTTCAGTAGCAACAGAGATAACTTTGTTAACTACAATATAGGCTAAACCAGTGCTTCTCAAACTGGGGGCGTGCCCAATTGGGCGGCGTGAAAGCTTCTGGACGGGGCGCGACGGTCCAGTGAGCGGAAATCTTTTCCGCGCATGGTTCGATTCACCTCCGTTTTATGGTTATTGCTCGTTGTATAGTCTGAATTTCGCATTGGAGAATTCTCTCATCAACAGTCATAACCTTTCATACCATCAAACTATATGTAAGGATAGCTAACTTTCTGGTTTCATTGTGTGCTATGGCTATAAGGGGGCACGAAATATTCACTGTCATGAACCGGGGCGTGTCTAAAAAAGTTATAAAACCAGTGGGCTAAACTAAATCTTAATATTTCAAAAATGGATGAACAGCGAATAAACTCTTCTGAAAACTGTGCCGAACCATTTCCTACACCAAGTTTCCAAATTTCAAAATTCAAGTTTCCAACCAACGCTTCATCAAACTTGATCACGCATTTGTAGAGATGTTATCCTAACCTTACCTCCAATCTTGACCAAATTTACTGGGGTCAGAAACTTTTCGCACCCTAATGTTCATCAAATGCAATCTAACAGTTTCCGAGCAACTGAAAATGTAAATGCGAACCAAAATATTGTAATTCTTAGTTATCAGGAGGTTCTTTTCTTTTGCATTTATTTTAATTTTACGCAACTTATCGGTATCATCCTTATCGCTAACGCCTTACCAATTACATTTCCTTATCCTTACTAGATGACCTCACGGCCGTACCGCAGCTCCGTCGTCAAAGCATCTCGATAGTAGATGTAAAAAAGAATATCTTATGTCTCAGTGCACATTTAACATTCGACAAATAGAAAAAAAATGACTCAGCTCTGAGTAGCCTAATCGTTTCATTACATTTCATTGACTGTCCTGTAGCCTATTCGCTGTTAGTCGCTCAAACCTTTGGTTCTTAACAGTCGCTTGAAACATGTTTCTGTACTTGTAGTTTTCAGTACTAATGATTAGGAATAGTTCGGATACGTTCGAGTTATTTTTAATTATAGGGTATTCTACATATCAGGAATGAAACATGAATAGGTTGAGATTGTTGCTAGTACGTCGTTACGGTTGTCAAAGAACACCTCTTTCCTGAATCAATTACCTGTTTAAAAGTCATTGTAATTGTAATTATAATTGTAATTCATTACATATTTAACAGTAATTTTAATTGTAATTGTAATTTGATATTTTTAGCATTGAGTAATTGTAATGGTAATGTAATTGAAACATGCAAGAAAGTAATTGTAATTGTATTTGAATTAAAATATTGTAATTGATCCAACTCTGATGTCAATAGGCTTATATCACTAAATAAAAGCGAGCATAGAAATGTACCGACTTACATCATCCTTAGTGCCACTGTTTTATCGGTTTATAACTGTATTTAGCCGCCCAATCGTAGTATTATTGCCAATTTCCCTGTTTTGCAAATAAAGGGACAGCTAGAATAGAACCCCTGTGATCCGTAATATAATGTAATATGGTATTGTGTATGTGTATAGGCTGGTTAATGAAGTACTCAAACGAAAAACAAGTGCACGGATTATGAGTTATTTTGGGATTGAAGAATTTTGGTGCGGCTCGCGAGTGATCTGAAGTGTTAAATCCGGCCCGCGATATCTGTTGAGTTTGACACCCCTGGGCCACAGCAAGTTGTGGCACTTCAAATGAGATTTGACATAGTATATATACAGTGACTATAAATGTACAATATGTACAGTACATCCACCTAATTTATCAAATGTAGCTTCGCATGGTGTAGTGTGACATGCAGCCTCGATCTTTATCTCGCTCTTGATGGAACGTATTAAATCGATCGATATATTTTTGTTCTGTTGCCTTGCGCTTGATTGAGTACTCGATGTTTCCGGCCAACACGCTGATAATCGTACCATTTTCTGAGTGTCCTGCTGCAGAAAAGTGCTCACCGAACGGCATCGATCTGTTGCGTTCAAAAATATCATGTCAATGACCATTAATTCTCTTGTGGAGTGGTTGACAAGTTTCTCCAACGTACCAGTCATTTTCACATCCATTTCGACAACGAATTAGATATATCACGTTATTGGACTTGCATGTGTAGTGACCATTGGTCTTGTGCTTGGTTTGCCCGCTACAAATCACGGTGCTGGTATCTAGAATCGCATACGTCTTGCACGATGCTTGTATATATTGTTATTGCTATTGTATTACCGATTCCTTGTCACTTGTATATAATGTTTCTCCCACTTACAAAGTGAGATGCTGTATGTTAGGATATGCTTGATCGAGTCACCTTTTTCGTATGACTTGACTTGACTCGAGTCTATTTGCTCAAATGAATCGACTTGACTTGACTCGGCGTATCAGAAATGTGAAGTGACTCGTGACTTCACATTTCAAGTCATCAAGTAATCGGTGTCGATAAAAATCCCTGTATCTTGCATATGTTCCGATTGTTTGCGAAATGCCGGTGTGACCCGTGAAAGCGACAAATAATTCAATGATCGTGCGATTTACTGAGCCACTATTGTTCTCTCACGAATAAATTGACCTCAAACGAAATGATCGTAGCTTACAGTTTACGTTGTCGTAAACTGGTATAGTGAAGTAATTTGGTAGCAAAATGTCTATTTCTGATCTCTGTTGTTACCTTGAACAAACCTCTTGTTTTATTGAAATCGAAGTCGAATATAGTTTATATCAGTGCTCTTCAACCGGGGTTGTCGTACACCCTAGGGTGTACCAGAATTTACAAAGGGTGTACCACTCGTCAGTGCAGGTTGACGCACAGGTTAATGAGCAAGGTACGATGTTATCTCAAGTGTAATACTGTACACCGTTTGATTGTGATGTCATAAGCACAAATTTCTCGTAATCATTTAGCCGTCGGCAATAGACCAATGGTTCCGTTTGGTGTTGGAAAGTATGCAGTTAACAAACATATGTTCAGCTAGTCATTTGTCTTTTAGGGATTTTTGAGGAAACCGCCGCAATAGCTCAGACTTCTTGAATCGGTACTTCATACCCGACGTTAATAAATACCGCAATGAAAATAAAAGAAGTAACGTAGCCAGCCAGGATCCATGATGAAATCGAAACCCTTTCGTTTTAAAATGCCGATTTTATGTCCAATATTTCGCCATGCATTTGCAAATTAATATTTTGTTATTAGTGATGCAAATTAGCGACAATAGACTGTGTATAGCAGGAGTTCTCAACCTGGGGGGCGCGCCCCCTTTAGGGGGGCGTGAAACATCTGAAGGGGGGCGCGAAGACGCGGTCACCTGAAAAAATATTTCGCGCTTCGCGCGATGTACCTCCAATGCATGCATGTTTCTCTCTCTATAGACCCAATTTCATATTTTTATATACCTTCCATACCACCAAAAAACCTCTTGAGATTGCTAGCATCCCAGTGGGATTTTGTGGTATGACGATAAGGGGGGGGGCGCGAAATTTTTCACCATGAAAAAGGGGGCGTTTCTAAAAAAGGTTGCGAACCACTGGTGTATAGCGACATACGATCCGATGTTACTGACATCTCATGCAGCCCATGTGCTTCTATCGACTGTGTGCGGTGTGGGGCAGGCCTGATACGCCGTAGGCTGGTGCGCCTGCTATCATCGCTGATCTGAATTACCGCGTCTGCAGCAGTAGCTTTACCAACTCTCTCCCCAATACTGTTACATTTAGGTTTATTATCGTTAGTAATGTCATGCTGTTTTTGGGCTGACACGAAATAAATTCCAATTTGCGTGACAGGCGGCCTAACTGGCGGCGAATAGACTCTGTGTCCAAATACTATTTTATTCAAATCCCAATTTTTTGACGGCAATAACTCCACTTCTACTGGTTGGAATTGAACCAAATTTGAAGAACATCGTTTTTATCGACAACCTGATACTTTCATCGGGTGAACGGAAAAATTTCAAATTTTCCGTTATTTATTTTCCCCGTAGCAATGCGGCTACTAGTTGGAATCGAACCAAATTTGGTGTGTAGGCTTAAATTAGGTAACCTAACAAATTTATCAAGTACCCAATACGATTTGAGAAAAAAAGTCATTTTTGAAACCCCTAATGAACAGGGGTGTACGAGTTTTTGGCAAACGTTAAAAGGGTGTACCACTCCGAAAAAGATTGAAGAGCACTGGTTTATATAGTTCCCAATCATTGCGCAGGCTCGAATTGTATTATATCAATTTGTAGATTGGTAAAGTATTGCATCTTATCAATTCGCTTCTCTATTCTCTATTTTGGCTGGTACCTATAAACTGAAGCTATACAATTTTTTACGTAGTTTAGCAGTTCTACGTATATATGAGCGATACAGCGCCTCCTTGTGTGTATATTTAAATCTATATTCGTTCATCGGTTCAAAATCAACGACCCCTCTATCTGTATTTCAGACAGACAGCAAACTGCAATGACGTAATCGATGTAATCATGCCTCGTACTTCGAAAAAGCAACTTGACTTGAATTGTGACTCGTGACTTGACTTGAATGGACTCGACTTGACTCGACTCACCTCCAAAAATCGAGTGACTTGACTTGACTCGAGTCAAAATATGCAATGACTCGTGACTCGAAGGTAGTGACTTGATCCCAACTCTGTCGCATATAAAAGCACGTGCTCATCGTAATTGTCGGCAACATGACTTGAACAAACAATTAATCAGGTTTATTTACATTTTCATCGTTTCAGAGCATCTGGTTGTAGGCTACGAAAACGTCCCGTGAAGACCTCTCTGCGAGGAGAGAGAAATCCACACTTTGTTGAGGCAACAACCAAGTTGGAGACAAGGGTAGCTGGTACCTGTCCAATCCGAAACGATTAAAAAGCGATGATTTAGTATAAGTGTTGAACGTTTGAAAGTTTAGATTCACAAAACTGTCAATATCGTGCCAGATTTCTTCAATAATTTTGCAAGTGAAAGAGTTGTTCGGATCCTGGTTTGAGAGGTTACAGAACTTTTGTTATTGTTGTTGTTTTAAACAAACAGATGTGGCGCTTATCGCATGACGGCCTTTTGCACCACGGCCAAAGACATTGCAAACGAAAATAGGAAGGCGTCGAAAATAATATTGTCGGATATCATAATGAAACCATTGCCAGTGTGACTCATACCTTCATTCCTCATCTTATAGCCCGCTAGGCGGCGCTAAAGAGTGTCCGGAATTTAAGTCGCAAAAATATGGTAACCCTAGTTGTAGTTGGCGACTGGGTCGCTCAAATTTAACAATACTAGTCTTAACCAAAGGGCCATCCTGAATCCCAAAATATCAATTGGAATCTGGTCAGGGTAATCGAGCCCCCCAAAAAAGCCGTTAAAGTCGGACAATCATCATTGCTCCAAACAATGGCTCGACGCAATTGACCGATGTCCGTTGTAATGGTCAGTCTGTTGCTGCGCTCCGATTGTTCGGAGCAATCGGCTTTGGCAGCCATTTCGGAGTGGATTCATTGCCGTGATCAGACTTTAATTTGTATTTTCGTTATCAGCGCGACAGTATATACTATAGCTTTCATCAAAGGAACATATTTCAGGGATCTTCGGGCAGTCGGTTTCTGAGTTTGTAGGCTGGGTATTTTTGTGTGATGGTCAGAACGCCAACGCTTTGCATTGCCAGAACCGTCATGCACTGCACTATGCTGCTGTCTAGTATACGCTGTTACCGGCGTTATTGTTATGACTATGAGGACCTTCGCGTTGGAAGGATCAGCATACCGACCAAATATTATAAGTCACAGCCGTACGTATCATTCAAAATCCATTGAGTGAAATTATACAGCATGGGTAAAACCGGTTCGACTAGCTAGTAATATATAATAATGAAGAGCTATATTACTATAGAGCGGATCTCATCGATGTTTAACAGATCTCCGGAAATGTTTCTGTATATTACTTCAGTTTCCCACGACTCACACGTACATAGTGTTGCCTTCTAGTGAGGATTGGAAGGTCACTGTGAAAGGTTGAGGTGGTCTACTTATCTTTTATATTGACTCGTATAGTGGTGAGCTGGATAGAAGTATGAATGCTGAACCTACTTCTGTCGATGTGCAACGCACAAGGCGACATTTAGGACAGTATACCTGGCCAGCAACGGCCCATGTCCCGCGATAGCGCTTGAGCGGACCGTTTTGTTTGCAGGGTAACATGATAATTTTGAATTTTGGAAGAAATTCCAATTGTAAGCGTTACGAGGTTTATGCGTAACTGAATATTAAGTGGGGTTGTTGTTCGTCAATCATGAAATAATCACCATAATTCCATTCTATTTGCTGTGTGCTGATCTGTATACCCTATATTCACGAGCAGAGGTGGTTCACGTAGTCGAGAAAGCTACTAAAGGGCGTGTAAAAGTATTGCTATTAAAAGCAACCGAAAACTACTTCCAGTGGAAGTAGAATTGTTTGGCTCCTAATCTACTCTAGTGGGTATACGTAGTTGCACTCATGAATAAGCTCTCTTGAACTGTCAAAAGCTGATGACTGAACTGTGGCGACGGTGCAGAGAGAAGGGGAATAAAGTAATTATATATACATGACTCGTTTCGGTTTATTAGCAATTTTATCAGTTCAATACACCACGAAATATTGCGATACAATGGAAATATGAGGAAGATGTCAAAACGGAGTATTCTTTGAAATCAGACACCCACCTTGGCCTAGGCCAGTGGCTCCCAACCTTTTTAGTTTCGTGGAACCCTTGGACGATATTTGAGCTAAAAATTCACCGATATAAAAAAGCTGCCTGTGCCTGTGACTAATGAAAGTTCTTTTTAATGCACAATCATTTGTTAACTGAGCAATAAGTGGCCAAACATATTCAGATATGTCCGAACTATGTCGAATGTGGACCCCACTATACTTTGGTAAAGTAGAGCTAAATTTGACAAGTTCTTCTACCGATCGGGTAGCCGCTGACGTAAAATAACTCACCAAGTCCGCCTGCTATGGCCTTGAGTTGAATCGATCAATTTGGTATGTTTTTCACGTATAGCTCATATGTTGGCTTTAAAAAGTAATCATTTTTACCAGGACCTTGTGCTGAATTCGGCTTGAATTTTTTTTCACACGAAACGGTAAATTCATGTTCACGTCTAACCATGAACACGAAAAAGGTGATGTAAATTTGATTGCTTTTCACCGATCATGGAATAGGATTTGGAATCAGACAGCCACAGCCACAGCCAGTGCGTTTTAAAAAAACTGGTCTTTCGTAAATCACTGAGTTGTAGTTCTTCTTCTCTGTGTAGAGGTTTTACCAGAAGTGGTCAGTAACCAACTACTTCTATTTTTGAAGTAGTCAAGTAGTTTCCGCTACTTAGATACTTACGCAAGTAGAAATCACGCTACTTCTATTCTACTCCGCAATATTTTGTGATCTACGTACTCACTTTTCGCTATTTTCAGTTTGTCAAGTACAAGTAGTTTAATTCTCCAATGAGAAAAATAGCCTGAGGAATTTCGGGGCTGTTTCCAAGGAGTATCATCATTTAACTTTCATAAAAGTTGAACAAAGTCCAGAATTTTCGCCGCGCTTCGCGCACATCATACCAATATGATATCACGGACATATCGGTGATAATAATTTAGGTAGCGGGTTGCGTGGTTCCTTGCACACTGCATTGTCGCCCACAGAAAATATTTTATCACCGTAAATATGGCCCATCTTACCGTTTGAAACTAATGTTTCACAATCTAATATTTATCTATCATATAGTATTTTGGCAGCCCGTGGCATGCCCAATTCTGGAAAAGTGGACTGTGACTTTTTGTAGCTTTACACCTGTTTTAGCAGACTATTGTTTTAGCAGACAATTTTCTGGACAAGAGACATGAAATGTATTTCCGCTTTTTTGAAGTAGTGTATGGAGATCATACGTGTTAAAGTATAAATACAAGTGTAGTAATGCCTCTATTTTCCGAAAGAAAAGCTACACTATATGACATCTTCACAATCAGCCATAATTTTTATTAACGTTTACTAATCGCGCAAAGTGTTAACGCCCCATCCGACACAACTTCTCCGTATTGTTCTTCGACCACACTAAGGGCCTTATAATATGGGGAGGGCACTATACCATGATATTTTTAAATCGGGGTATTCCAGTGAACAGAGGATGCGGACGAATGCTTATGATCTCAATACTTCATACCTCCCGGGATGCATCAATATGCATCTCATCAATATGCTACTTTCATAGTTGAGTAGATTTAGAGTCATTTTAGGGTGAACGGGGACGCTGAGTTCGAAAATGTCATTGATATCTCATATTTCCCGGGTTTGCGGGGAAGCGATGATACTGACGTTTTATGTCCATGCTTATCCTTGATCCAAGAACTTCGTGAACATCGCATCCACGTTATTCCCACAGTTTCTTTTTTTTGTAGTTTCAACACAAATCAAGACCTCCGTTGCTTATCTGATCTCGAGTAAAAGACGTTGGTTCCCTCATTATTCGTAACAATATTGAGGAGTCGGTGCTAATGGACTTTCTATAGCATATATATCATTGCCATCTACATCTTCCACTACATCCTATATCGTAGCATTATTCGAAATCAGATCTGGCAGGGACGTAAAGCTGCAACTGGAATTTCAGGGGAGTGGGTAATTGGCTGTAATATATATATATATATATAGAGAGAGAGAGAGAGAGAGAGAATCTTTATTCGTATACATTACATATCAACATAACACTACAAAAATGTGACAGTGAAATGCGACATGCAAGGTAGACGGGAGGCTCGATATGACATAGTCTTCAGAGCCGAGCCACCCGGGACAGGAGCAATTTTCACAGTCGATAACTAATGAGAAAATATAAACTTAAATTAAATTAAAATAAACCAGCGAACGATAGGGAAAATAAGACACAGTATCACGGACCAATTTGAAATACAACACAAATACAATTTAGCGGTAGTTAGAGATAAGAGAATGAAAACATTGTTTTTTAAAAGCACAAGAGTCTAAATTGCGGAGATTAGGTGGCAGCTTATTCCAAACATTGACACCAATAAAACTGATTGAATTTTGTACTAGACTGGTAGAGTGGTGTTGCACAGACAGAGACAAGTTAGAAGAAAATCTGGTATGATGTTGGTGGGTATCTGAAGGTATCTTGAACAGATTATCAAAATATAGTGGCAGTTCACCCTGATGATAGCTATGCATGAATTTCATTACCTCAAATTTGAAAACGTCTTCCACTTTCAATATTCCAACGCTACGATACATGCTATTACAATTCTCATATCTAGATTTCCGACAGAGAATTCGTATGGCTCGGTTTTGCAAGACTTGCAATTTCTGCAGATGTTTTTTCGCATCAGGTCCCCAAACTAGGATCCCATAAATAAGATAGCAGTGAATTAAGGCATAGTAGACTGATCTGAGAGTTTGATGAGGAATTAAATTTTTAAGGCGATAGAGAGCCCCGACACCACGCGAGATTTTAGTTTTTATATTGTTGATATGATCAGACCATCCGAGTTTATCATCAATGATGATGCCAAGATATCTAACAGTTTTATGTGTATCAAGATGTGCGTTATTTACTATAATTCCACTGCGATTGACTTGTGTATGAAACACGAGGGTTTTGGTTTTGGAGGCATTGAGCTGAAGTTGGTTAGATGCCATGCATTTTGACACTGTCGATAGCTTAGTGTTAATGTTGTCAAATGTATCAGATAAATTTTTACCGGGTATAACTAGGCTGGTGTCATCAGCAAACAGTGTGATGTTATTGTCGAATAAATGACCAATATCATTGATGTAAATTATGAACAGCAGGGGCCCGAGAACTGATCCCTGCGGTACACCAGTCTGTATGGGTAGTAATTGTGAACGCGTTGTTCCAATATGAACAAATTGTTTCCTATTATTTAAGTAAGATTCGAAATACATTTTTGCAAGTCCACGTATACCGTAGAATTCAAGTTTATCAACTAGTTTGGAATGATTGACACAGTCGAATGCCCTTTTCAGATCTAAAAACACACCAGTGGCAACATTTTTAGAGTCAATGAGCTCATATATCCTTGAGGTAACCTGTAATATAGCTTGAGAGGTTGTGTGGTAATTTCTAAAACCATATTGATTTGAGTTTAAGAGATTAATTTTATTGAGATAACTGTTAAGTCTCTCAAATAATATTTTCTCAAGCAGAGTGGCAAACGGTGACAATATCGAAATGGGTCGATAGTTGCTTGCGTTGGTTTTGTCCCCACATTTAAATACAGGTATCACACGTGCAATCTTCAAGTAATCAGGAAATATCCCCGAAGAAAATGAGAAATTGAATAATTTAGCGATGAATAGAATCAATGTTGAGGAAGTGCTATGACAAACTGCAGATCTTGAGTCTATTAAGCGCGAAGTTTCAGCTTAATGCAGGCGGACCGTTTGTGGTGTCAGGCGTTTATCTTGATCTCTCAACGTCATACCAAAGTGTAAGTGTACTTGATGACATTTCACATATTGAACTGCTTCATTTTCAAAGTTTTCTCTTAACATATGTAGCAAAACAAATCTAGGCCATTCTGACACTTTCTCTGACTAGCTATCACTCAATTTTTAACATACTTGTTGAAACATCCATGAATTGAAATTTCTGAAAATGATAGCAAGGGACGGTGTCTAATATTAAGAAGCATCGGAAAGAGTGTTAAATTAGATCCCACGAATCATCGGTGACGAGATAAGTGTCATTTGACTCTTTCTGTAGCTTGAATGAGGGGGTGTTAATTGACGTAATCTGTCGGAAAATTAGTCTCTTAATGATAATTTTTCATGATAAACCTAATTATTGCTTTATCAGTGCACTACAACGCACAGCACATGTTGATACTTCATGGAAGATTATATAGACTAATCTAAGCCCATATTCACCTCCTCAAGCGCGAGTTAACCTATGTTACCCACAAACATATTACTTTTCATGGCATATGTACGAAGAGGCAATATCGCAAAAAATAGAGCCGATTCAGCTAAAGTAATGCCATATTGGATTCAGGGCCCCTGATATACCCCTGAATCGATCTCACATATCATAGGGTTAACATATTTTTGTAATCCAAATTCAGGACGCTTTTTAGCGCCCATTACCGGACTTCAAAATGAGGTACGAGAACATTGTTGATCAGTATGACGTCATACCAGCAAAGCTTTGTTTATCGACTGAAGGTGGTCACGATTTGGCTCAGGAGTACGTGGTTGTGTGTTGTAACCAGGGCCGAAACCAATTTTTTCAGCCCCCTCTCGCCCAAATAAACACTGATCTTGATCCCATATCGTAATCGATGCAACTTCTGGGGCTTATTACTATATGCATCTGGTTTCTATATGCATCTGGTCGTTAAATGATTTGAATGAATTATTTCAATAATTGGTTCTTCCATATATTACCATATTATCTGATCCTCTCTCCACAAACATGATCAGAGTTAGCGGCATATCTGGTGGAGGATGATGACTTCGAAAATACAAGGAGGGTAATTGTACAACGTTAAGTCATGTCCAAACGGCCTAAACCGACTATATCAATATACCGTTATCCTGTAATCGCGATAACAATTAGACTCATTTCTGTAACTAAATGTTATTTTTATATATTTAAAAAAAAATTGCGAGTGTGGTAGTCCCCATATTAAAACCAATAAACGCGATACTAAATCGTCCGCAGCGCGAAGAAAAATTTCATGTAGCATAAATCTGCCCAAAATTAATATTGTATGTGTTGATTTCGGAAAAAAATTATGAGCTTACTTCAAAATTCCGGACATTTAGGCATATTTTAGATATTCCTCCCGGACGCAGTTTTAGCAGTAAAATTCCAGACATGTCCGGGAAATTCCGGACGGATGGCAACCCTAACTTATCATGATTTTTGAAAAAAAAATATATTTTTGTTGCCCCGTGTAATTAAACAGATAGAGTGCTTTCAAGTCGACTCTGCTTGTCTGCACGCCTTATTTTAATTAAATTAAAGATTCGC
The DNA here is from genome assembly GCF_051294905.1 of Botryllus schlosseri. Taxonomy (NCBI): domain Eukaryota; kingdom Metazoa; phylum Chordata; class Ascidiacea; order Stolidobranchia; family Styelidae; genus Botryllus; species Botryllus schlosseri. Next base: position 30,392,345 of record NC_137239.1, on the reverse strand, counting down.
TAGGCGACGTTTGTCTGACGGCACACAGATTGGTAATCACAGCTCTACGCTGAGGTTACAATAACCGTAATTTATTCCTTGTCTATAGGTGAATGGATGTAGTAAATCTGCACTTCGGCCTCGTAAACACTTCATCCATTCATATCAGGTCAATCTACTGAAACTACTGTCCACTCCAGTTCTGGGACATCCAAGGACCTCTAACATCCGCTGTGAGTTATCTGTAAATCATTTTGATGTCGGTATGGAATATGAAATCCAAAACATGTTTCTCAAACTATACCTCACTTGAATATATAGACTAGCCTTCTTCATTGCATTCTTGCATTTGTCTGGTGAAGTATGCGACCATAAAAACGTGTAATTGGCAGAAAGATGTGTCAAACGATAGCATTTTAGTACATTTCCGCAGATTACATGTAGGATCATTATTGCTCTCTATCAATTTGAATATCGTCCAGAATTTGCTTTTCAGCAAATTTATTGCGGCATATCTGCGTGAATTGGATTCAATTTGAGGAAATAGCTTTCAATACAACATCCATTGTAGCAGTATATTTATTAAACTCGAAGACTTTTCGGGTGCCTCTTTTCAAGAGTTATCGGCACACTAAAGGGATTTAAACAGATTTAAAAGCAAAACCAAAAAGGCAAAGTAAGACGCAACAATCAAAATCACAGACCATGAAATTCGCATCGTATCAATGGCAATAATAACAAATTACGAAGTATACGGACATACGGTACTATAGTAGCAGCACAATTTGTAAATAAACAATTACACGCACGGAAAAACACGCACTAATGAGAAATTTGTAGGTTATAGAGGAAATCTTTCTGTCTGCATAAAATAGGTTTGCTCAACTGAATAATAGTAGACTCCAACACTTTTAAATGAAACACAGACCTACCACGCGCAATGACAGTGAACATATTGTCATCATAGTGCTGTGCACAGGCAAGGTTTTCGCTCAGATGCTGACCGATTGACGAAGCATATGCTTGGTAATCATCATAGCAGTCTGTTTTTGCAGCCAATTTGCACTGACGTGCGAGCTCCGTGCGATCATTTGCGCATGTCTTTGACCGAATCAATTTTGGGATATGCTGCTTAACACGCTCAAACAATCTTTGAGATGTACGTCCTACATACCTACTATCACAGTGGCACTTGTATTGGTAAACAACATTACTTGCATCAAAGGCAGGAAGTACATCTTTTCGAGAGTTGGGTAACAAGCGTTTCGTCGTGTGATTTTGATTGTTGCGTCATACTTTGCCTTTTTGGTTTTGCTTTTAAATCTGTTTAAATCCCTTTAGTGTGCCGATAACTCTTGAAAAGAGGCACCCGAAAAGTCTTCGAGTTTAATAAATATACTGCTACAGTGGATGTTGTATTGAAAGCTATATTCAAGTTCTGTACCACGAACCAGCTATTTGAGGAAATGGTCGTGAGAGAATTTAAAACGTTACCATTATTACCATTTTTTGAAAACATGCTAATTCAAGCGAATTCTCCGAAAGATGTCCCGTGTCCGATCCGTTTCACGTTTCCCGGTGCTCTCTCTTCACAAACACCTACGTAGTGTAGGCATGAGCAATAATTAGTCATAGTGTGTCGGTCTGGAGAAACGACCTGATATGCTAATTTCATGTTATCGCTTTATGCCGACAGTTAAAAAGATTTTTTTTATTGCGCATTGCAAGGTACTCATATCGAATGGTTCCAGGGCCTGGTTATAATCGCTTGATTGATTCGTATCGTTTCTTGCAGTAAATGCAATGGCTTCGTAATTATCTCGGATCCCAGTGTACTGATCTATTTAAATCGGGAGATCCCAACCTGTAGGCCATGAGCTTTTTTCGGGGGACCAAGATTTTTTTTCAGTTATATATTGTCATGTTCTTGATCTTGTTCGAACAATAACTCATACGACGAGGTTGTAATACGAAATCAGTATATTATCAGCAGAATAACTTTAAGACAGGCGACACGATCCAGAGTTCAGTTAAACGAAAGACCAGTAGACAACAACACAGGGTATAAATACGAAGCACGACACACGAGGAAATAAAGATTGGCGGTAATTACTAATCCTAGACAAATAAGAAACAAACGATACCAACGTAAAATGCACGAACATAACATATATCAACTCCAAGTCTACTTTACTATAACAGTAGAATAAACTGCAATTTAGGCTACTAAAGAATAGACTGCAATCCGGCTGACCTTCGAGAATGATAGGGTTTGATCATATCATGTTCGTAAGGGAGGAAAGTGTAAGTGTAATGAAATTGTCATGCCTTTCTGACGACAATGCAACGGGAGGATTTGGATATTCAATATGACATGCGACTGGCCATTTGCACAGGATCGGATGCCATGACAATGGATTATGTGAACTGCGCGGAGCACAGCCTGTATCAGCGGAACATTTCCTGCTAAAATGTCCGAGATACTCAACTAATAGACAATATATCATCGAAGCTGCAAGGAACCATGGTGTTAACATTGTATTATCAGAAATTCATACTAGCCCTTTCACTGCAGCGCCTATTGTAGAATTTGCACTCCTGTCAAATCCAATCATTTAGAAGTCTTGTTCGAATCAAATTTTCGGTCTGGTGCACAAGGCGCCAGTTGCCAGGCATCACTAAAAACCCATACCAACCACCCAACTGGCCATTTCCATTATCAAAATAATGCAATGATTACCAACTGCCACGACAATACAACTATAGTAAAGTATAGCCTACTACAGTGCTTTTCAACCTGTGTGACGGTACGCACTTGTGCGAATGAAAAAAATTGCAGTGCGAATGACGAAGGTGGTGCGAACGGTGCGAATGAAAATCCCGGATGAGTGCGAATGAAAATCGTGAATCATAATTGTTAATTTTTCTGACCTGGAATAATTCAAATAAACCTAATAGAAAATTCAAAGGCAATGAAACTTTTGTTGTTGCGATTCAATTGTAAAAACTAGTTTAACTTACGACCCACCACTAATCGTAGCTCTCACAAGCCATAGTGAATTAATATTTTTGCACTATAAATATTACGCAACCAAAAGCCTGGTCTGGTATCTTGTGTAGTGGCAGACATACAGTGTATCACTTCACCCCGGCCGAGCCTGCGACAGGCTGAAAAAGTGACGTTAAATTGACTTTCTGCTTTCTTTCGCTGAACAATCATCGATTACTGCGAGGCACAAGGATAGCAGTAAATACCATCATTATAGACTCACATTTGCAAGTTACTGTAACGCAAATTTTTACCCCTTCAAGGGTTATGAAAGTATGGTCCGCAAAGGATATAATTTGGGGTCGACACGGTGCCAGAGCTATCTGTTAATATGTATGTAATATTTGTTGAATTTATTGCAAAGAATTCTGCGATAGTTTTTACAAATCCGAAGTCACGGAGTTGGGTAGGCTACTGTAGCCAATGAGCGAGACACCCAGAAAATATGGCTTTATCATGAGAATTCATGATAAGATTTGTCCAACTGGGTTTTCTGGAAAACATAGTCGAAGACCGTTGGGATGAGCTGGTATGGGGACTGGCGATGTGCAACGAGCGAGTTCAGGTATATAAGACTCATTCATTTCGAGGCCAACCCCTTTTGCGTCGGGTCACATTTAGACGTAAAGCTTTGGCCAATAAACGGCTGGTAAAATGCGGTGCCAAAACATGGGCATCGACAAAACCTTGGCCAAAAAATGACCGATGCTGGATGGTCAAACCATTCGATATGGATTGGATTATAGCGTGCTCTGTCGTGGGCGCGCGTTCTTCTAGGTCCGCGGCTCGGTAAGACAAAGTAGACACGTCAGCATTACCTTTTTAATAAAACAACTAAAACGCGACGATGCTCGTCCGAAGGAGACTAAAAGACGACTGCCACATAGGTTCGCAAACGGCAACAAATAGCAGCATGATTGATGATCAGTGCGGGTAATCAGGAAGCGGTACGCTACAGGATATGCTCCGTTGTCGACACGAAATAGTCCCGTTCTTGAAATCTTAGTTGACAGTAGTACAACTCTGACACGATGAGGAGTTTAATTCACCCTAATTTGAAATCACGTGCGTCAGACATATTTTGTAGAACTGTGTTGGATAGAATTGTGGTTTGCGCGCTCTGAATGTCATACATGTTCGTGAAATCGTAGCATACTACTGTAATACTAAAAACGAATTCTTTTTCGTGGGTGAGGCTCGGATCGCGAGATGCCACAAAAACTCAGATTTTGGTTGTAGTCTTAAAAGCTTCTTTAACGTTATTAAACTATTATGAATTCTCAAGTTAGCTTGAACTAAAGAGCAGAACACACAGTATCGTGAGTTTATCTCAAGCCATCCCTAGCACTATTACACGTTTTTGTACAAAGCCCAGCAAAATGATATATATCATTGGTTGGGAACTTGCGTAGCCGAGAAGGGTTTTAGTGAAATAGTTTAAATCAAAACGAGCGAAAATAGTAGCCTTTTAATGAGACACTTGATATAGCATAAGATACATAGTAGCCAATTTGTTTCACATCTGAACAAATAAATGTTGTATTTTAATCTTCTTTTTGAATAACAATTTTCGGTTAATTTGCGCGAATGAAATTTTTTTTACAAAAAAAGTGCGAATGAAGCTCAAAAAGGTTGAAAAGCTCTGGCCTACTATCCACATCTAACTTAATGCTGCAATAAATATCATGCAGTCGATCTCACGCAATGTCGGATTTTGTGAGATAAAATCATAGTTGAAGAGACTCTTTGGGGTACAGAACTTTTACATACATTTTAATAATATATTCATAGTAAAATATATTAAAACCCGAAGCTTTTCGAGCTGACACTTTTCAAGCCCAATCGTCAGCAAATGGAGAATTTCAAAAACATGCATCTAGCTACATTGCATACAACCAATTATGACGTCATAGAAAAAACATGAAATACAGGCAAACCGCGAGCGCAGCTAGTGGTCAATTTTTAGATTAACTAAAAATTCCTTCTGCTGACACAAGCGCGGTCGGTGGAATTTAATATAAATCGATTCCAGTGCAGACAGATGGAAATTAGTGCGGCCTCTACCTAATATAAAAAATCTTTAATCGCGATAGTTTTTAGCGCAAGTTGCATTCTCAGCCAAATGCTTGCCGATGGCAGAGTTCATAGCCATGGCCTGATTACGTTCTAGTAATCGCAGATCAGTTACGGTTGCGTCTTTACGAGAGTCCCATGTCCGTGATCTAATAACGCTCGGAACATGTTGTTTGATGCGTTCGCTGAGTTGTTCTTCCCAAGTACCGACAATCACAGTGGCACTTGAAATCGTAACAGCGATTTACAGCAGAAATCAATTGCTTTTCAAACCGGGAAGAGATGGGGCCCAGCCACGGTAAATGTATATATACATTTTCCTCACACCGTGTGTTCGTGTTTTGTGATTTGTTAGGATTGAAATTACTGAGTTTTCTGTCCACAGAACTCTTGATGATGTGTTCGGGGTACCCGTTATCGATTAGAACTTTGCGGATATATTCTAGCTCTGCGTTTACTTTTACATCCGAACAAATCATCAAGGCTCTGTGCCCCAACGTGCCGATCAAATTTAGTTTACGACGATTCGGGCTGAAAGAATTCCAGCGTATATAATGCCCTGTAAACGTTGGCTTCCGGTAAACCGAAGTGACAAGGCTAATACCCCGTTTTTCCACTAGAACGTCTAAGAATGGTAACGAGTTCGCACACACTTTTTCAAATGTGAATTTTAAAGATGAGTGTAGAGAATTCAAGTTATCAAAGAAGTCATCGAACTCCGTCTCATTTTGACAGATAACGAAGGTGTCGTCGACGTAGCGACGGTACATGAATGGAGGCTTGGTTTCATCTGCGGCGAAAAGTCTGTTTTCATGGAATCCCACAAATATATTGGCTAAAATCGGGCCAAGAGGGCTACCCATAGCTACACCGTTGGTTTGCATGTAGATGGTATCGTTAAAACTCAACTCATCAGAGCAAGTAGCCGTATTAAGAAGTTCAACGAACACTTTACGCGAGAAGGAAGGTGATGCTAAATCACCACCACCACATAGCGCGTCCGCACAAATACCAATGGTCTCCTTCAGCGGCACGTTCGTGAAGAGGCTAACGCTATAATAAGAACCGAGAAACATATTCGAGTTTGGAAGGTCGGTGGTTTTCATCTCGTGCGCGAATGTAAACGAATCAGCGACACAATGCGAATCATACATGGAACGCACTGGTTCCGAAATACCGATAAGCCACTTCGCGAGCTTGTGCTGCGCCGATACAATCATAGAAAGAATTGGTCGAACGGGCACGTTGGTTTTATGAGTTTTTGACAGTCCGTACTTACGTGGCCTCTTTGCCCCGACCGGTCTGATGGAGGCGTAGACCTCAGGTGTTATGGAGCCGTTTTTCTTGAGGCTGAATAGTCGGCGCTGTATCCGTCTTTCGATCTTCGCGATGTTATCGAATTCAGCAGCGGGACCAAATAATGGCTTCAATATTGATCATTTGAAGCAAGGAGTGTACAGAGTTCTTGAAGCAAGGACATCCAACACATTTGAATCCTTGTGCACTTCCATAACACTATTATGACATGTTTAAAATACGGCTACATTATCAAGGAATTTATGCGTTATCTGGACGTCGAAGAAAGTCAGGAGTTCATTGCTGTTAAGCTCCATGACTTCGATAAACAGCTTGGATAAAACACCACAACCCTGGGGAGAACTTAAGAGATGCGCGGACAGGCAAGATTGAACCTGCTAGAACTTCAAGGTATTCCTGTGTGCTTATCAGAGGACACAGATTCACTGGTTATGGAGGTCATATCAAGAATCACCTTATTGGATGACAGTAACTGCGTATCGGCTTTTCACACAGAAAATTTAAATCGAGCGACCCAAAAGAGAAGCCTCTAACAATCATTACTGAATTGACTTTGTGCAAAATTGGAAACAGATTTTATGAATCCCGCTCCAAGCTCCGGCCAGCTGCAGATATCCCTCATGCACCAAATGCTTTCATTGTTGAGAATCTCACAGAAAAAAAAAACGAAACTTACTCTTTGATGCAATAAACCTGAAGAAAGACCTTGGGTAATTTAGGGATGGTGTGAACGTGAGGTTCACGTTCGCGTTCTGTGTGTGAACCTCAGAAATTTAGAGGTTCAAGTTTACAAACTAACCTTGGTAGGTTCTGCAAACATCTTTGATTGAAATGTATTGCATTTCAACTGCAGGCCACTCTATACAATGCACTGGCAACATAAAAAAATCAACACTAAACGATCATGCACCTTTACAATCTCAAACAATTTACTTGCGTTGATACAAAAGTTTGCTTGAAATATCCAGCATTCCGTTTGTGAATATTTAGTGACTCTCCGCTGTGAGCTTAATCCGCAATCGCACAACATCAAGACCGAAACACACTTATGTAGATAGTCAGCGAAGGATGCTTATTCAACCAATCAATGAAATTGGTGTCGTTTTCTGATGTGACAAATCTGGCATGAGGGGTACGAGGTCAGTATTAACTATATTTTTATTGTATTATAAAAAAAACTCCATGCGATTGGAGTGTTGGCCACTGCTGTTTAACTTGTCAATGGGAAGATATCGGTAACAAGTATAAAATGCCATTTTACACTCTGCTCAATATCAACGTAGTAATACTCAGACACCAAATACATTGTCCGGTCTGGCCTAGACCACTAGGTCGTAAGCTTATATTCCCTTGCGAGTCCTCGTCGAAATTGTTGGCAAAGCGACTGAAGATATTGCTTTTGTGGGATTATTATACCATTTGCTTCCCCCCGTTGATACATTTGGCGACGTTTAAGACATCAATATGTACTTCAGCATTGTGGTATTATGTGGCCCGAGTCGTCGCTAATAGGTATCGTTTATATTGAAAAGCTATCACTTCACAAATGTATGATTGCACTTCGAAAAATGACGTCACGTGACGTCACGAGGTTCCCGTTCGCGTTCATACGGAACCTTTCAAAAAGGTTTGCGTTCACACGAGCTTGAGCCTTTCAGAGGTTCACACCATCCCTAGGATATGCTTCTCTGTGGACCATTAATGGTCAAGTTCTTATGAGGATGAACGACGACACACCAGCTCTACAAAGCAACAAGATGAGTAACATGAAGTTCACTCACTAAACCTACTACATTCAGACAATCACTTTTTGAACCATAGGCCTACTTGAAACATACTAAATCTGGAAAAGCAACAGGACATGATCTAATTCCCAATGACCTCCTTAAAGTCATCACGCGAGCAGTAAGAAAACCTTTACATCTTGCTTTATTTTGCTTTATCTTGCTTTACCTTCATATTGCTTCTTCAATATGTGCTTCAAAATAGATTGTGTTCCTGAGTGCTCCAGAATAACAACATTATCTCCAGTGCATAAAACAGGCACTATATACTCTACTGACAATTATAGATCCATATCCGTACTATCAAGCTTTGCGATACTGTTTGAGAAACTGATACATTCTTGGTTAATGGAATTTCTGTCGAAACATGCTGTGATCAATGTTCGTCAATATGCAGACTTCGCTCCCATTTCAAACTCGAAAGCCCGTCAGATTTAAATGTCTATTCGATATCTGATATTTCCGATAGAATAAACATTGATATGTTGACTAGTAGAATGAAAATCTGTACGGTTCTTAACCTTGACTTGGAAACCCCTACATCACAGATGAGCAACTATTTTCTGAGAATGACAGGCAGGAAATACGTCAGCAAGCTAAGTCAAAATTTTGCACTGTATCCGGCTTTGTCTTAATTTCTAATAATTTATAAATTGAAAGCAAGAGAATGACGTGGTTGACAAACGCTTCTTGGTGGATGAATTACTATCAAGCAATTAAGAATTTAGAGTTAAAGTACAAATATAATATTCATCCAGGGTTGTAACCAAGTCACGAGGCGCCGAGTCACAAGTCTATCTCACTTTTATCTTTTTGACTCGAGTCAAGTCGAGTCATTTTCAATTCCCACCGAGTCAAGTCCGAGTCCAAGTCAGCGAGCAGGGGATCGAGTCCGAGTCATTGTGTTGACTGCTCAGATTCCAGTTAAAGTCTTCCTAAACCCACTTTTTTAACTCTGTTTGGTGATATTGAATGGTTCGCATTTATAATATATCAATTTTCCTCACTTTTAGCAGTTTCTGGTCGCATTTTCAAGCACCAGTACCAACAAACGAAATCCCAATAGTGTGTTGGCTTCGAAATTACAATGAAATGTCGGTCTTCGCCGTCTGAATCTCGAGTCAATGACTTGCTTCGAGTCATGCGCAATGACTCGAGTCCAAGTCGAGTCAATACACAGATTGACTCGAGTCGAGTCGAGTCATTTCCGTATTTTGAGAAAATGACTCGAGTCGAGTCGAGTCATCCGAAAATCGTGACTCGAGTCTGACTCGAGTCGAGTCATGACTCGAGTCATTACAACCCTGTATTCATCCCACGTAATTATTTAAAACAATGGTTAAACAACAAACATTATTAACTCTTGTTAATCACACTACCCCATAGACACGTCTTTCTATTAAGATACCAAAATGTATGGGATGTTACAGCTTGGCTTGTGTAGCTTGGCAAAATCGTCCTGTTGTTTTGGTAATTTCGCAGGCAGGTTTTCCGAATTCGACCTCTCGCCGCCTCAGCCGAATGACTGCGTGCTTATGTCATATTCCCGACTTATTAAACCATGTTATATCGACTTCATTAATAATATAAATTACGCCCGGGATCGGCTAGCCCTGTCACGCAAGATGACATTTCATGGCACGCTAAATGACTTTATGCACATTATTATAACAATGTTCCTTGCATAAGTTTAAGAAAAGTTTTCAAACTGGAAAAAGCTCGAAGGGACCAGTATAGCTAATCAGGCAGACTTATACAAACTACCCATTTAGTTACTTGATGGTCAACCAACTAACGGTGTTTCGAGTAGTTGTAGTTGTAGTTCTAGTGCTAGTTGCGGATTTTGAAAATCGGATAGTTCTATAGTTCTAATTGCGGATTTTGTCAATCGGGTAGTTTTCGTTATAGGTATAGTTTCGAGTATTGAAAATTGAGCAGTTCTAGTTCTAGTTCCATCACCGATACATTTTAGTGCATTGATTCTCAAATAGGGGGGTCATCTGACGCCAAAGCAAAATTTTTTTCAGCCGCCTTTCGTCAAAATAAACACCATATCGTGATCGATGCAACTTCTGGGGCAGATCGAACCACAACACTAACCGTGCTATACTATCAATTGTAACAAACTATTATAAAATCATCGAGCAAGAAAAAAGTATAGCTGTAGCATTTTTTTCGACCTACGTAAAGCTTTCGACACGGTTAACCACAGAGTCTTAGATACAAGCTAGAACACTGTGCAATCACGATGTTGCAGCCACTCCACTTGAAAGCTACCTGGCAAACCGTAAACAATTTTGAAAACTGGGGACATTAGGAGCGACTACCAGAGACATAACTTGTGGAGTGCCACAAGGCTCAGTCCTTGGACCGACTTTTTCTCCATTTATATAAACGACATTGCTAATGCATCTTTATTTCGCACAACCCTATTTGCTGATGATACTCACCTCTTTATGACCTCCAGCGCTGTCTATGATTTGCATGCATCTGTAAATAGGGAACTCTAAAAGTCTCGAGATGGCTGCAAGCAAACAAACTAAATTTGTATGCAGATAAGAACGAGACGCCCGTTTCATATAATGCCAATCATAATTTCACTGTGAATATCAATCGTAAAGAAATCTCCATATGTGACTCGGCAATATTATCGGCGTCACCATTGATGTCAAAGTCTTGGAAGCAGCATATTGAATGCACAATATCAAAACTAGCTCGGTGTGTGGGAAGAACTGGCCCATCTACAATCTTTGGTTTCTAGATCAGAACCATCTACATCTAATATCTCTATTTCACTCTCTCCTGCAATGTGGAATCATAGTATGGGGCAGAGATGAGCGGATTTGGAATTTCTATTGCCAAATCCAATCCAAATCCGAAGCTTCAAATTCTAATCCAAATCCTAATCCAGAACTTTTGTATATTCAAGTCCGTATCCAATCCAAATCCGATTCTAACTTGAAATTCAGAAAAATATGCTAATACATACAACGGAGGAATTGGAAATTTTTCTTGCACAACCACCAATTCTCTTGATTTAAGATAACTTAGCATAGAGCTGCACCTCTCATCACATGTTCTGCCGCCCTTGGCTCTCGCTTGAAATGCATCCTCCCCTAAGTAGACCGCAGCAAATTTCGACATAGATTCAGGCTCAAGCAATCTTGCAAATAATTACAAATAATATGCCGCGTCTCAGCCTCACCGTCACAACGTTAATCAGGACAAAAATAATAAAGACAATAAATAGCAAACGAATGTATTGTGCAAATAGAAAATCAATAGCCGTCCCAAAGCAAATTCAGCGATAACTCGAATTCAAGTTTTTGAACGTATAGTCTCTTTCTATAGACAGAATGCATAGAGCTGATAGTCGACCATCATTCATGGTGGAACGTAAATAAGACTTAATCAGTTTGGGCTTTGAGAAAATCCTCACACAGCTCGCAATTGAAACACCAATAGTCAGATAAAGTTTCAGACACGAGCATAAATATGGTGTCGAATCAAGTAGCTTTGAATTAAAGGTCAGCTGCATCTCCATAGACAATTTTGCGGAATCGTGTTCAGAATTATTTTTTATACCGAAATTGCCGACTTTACGTATTTCAAACTAATCGGAAATTGCCGTAATTTGGACTGAAAGTCTCAATATTGGGTTGTTTACAGAAAAAGCAGAATGTGCATTGTGACGTCAGGTACATGACATCTCTTCTCACCACCGCAGATGTTTGTGTACTCCCAATCGCAGGGCGATTATTTTAGTTGATGGCGGAGGTTTTGCTTGTAACGGATTCGTCAAGTGATATTGAAAATGAGTCTGAGTTCTCAGATGTCGAATGTAAGTATATCTTTTGCACTTACCTACGAAAATAATGTGGAAATGCAGACGCGTTTCTGGTGTTGATTCGCTCCATCCAACATCAGTGGAACCCTTAGCAGCTTCGTGTAACGATAGGTCGTTTGTGTGTGATTATACATTACTAAGACTAACCGAAGCAGGTTAGTAATCAATAGTATGATCAGTCTATAGCTTGTTCAACGTAAGCCGCTTGTCTATAGTGGTATTTGTGAGTTAGTGCATCACCTCTTTACAGTTAGGAATCTTGGTATTATCAATTACAGGTGTCAGTATGGAGGTTGTCAGCTTATGATAAATATTAGGGAGAGTTTATGCAGCAAGAAGGTCCCCCCGAGTAACTGACAGAAGAATGCATCACAGCATTTCAATCAGTGTGTCCTGATGTTGATGCATTGGACATGACTTACTGTGGATATCAACAGGAATATGGCCACAGAATTATTACACCTCATTCGATGCAGGAGTGAATGAGTCTACTTCAGATGAAACGTCGAGTCAGCTGCCAAATAATTTCCAAACACAACAATTACACTTTTCAGGAAGCTGCTAAACACTGCGTAGAGAAATTTTGTTCGCTGGCCTTGTGGATCCCACGTAAAAACAACGAAACGAAGAATCCTTACTGCACGCGTTGTTACCGCCACCTGATCACAATTCTCATCGACTACTTTCAAGAGATTTCAATTTTGCAATGCTTCCTTGTCAATGAATAGTTTTATTGAAAATAATAAATGCAACATAACTAATCCATCCGGACCACTACTGTGTCAGGGAGAGAAATATATCAGGTTTTGTGTTTGGCAATAGCTTCGTCCCAGCTAATTTTGAAGATGTCAGTAGTCAAATGAGGATGAACAATCTCAATAGAATCGGTCAACTCCGCCGTTCCTGGTCTTGTTTTGATGAGTGCTTCAACTTTTTCATTGAAGTAATCTAGAACAGGTAAAAGAATATTACAAAGTTTTGGTAACAGTCAGATTGAAGGCAGTATACCAAATGTTGTCAGATTGAAGGCAGTGTACCAAATGTTGTATTTTCATGATTCATTAGAATGAAGGATTGCCAACTGCATCCTACAAAAATGCATATGAAATCTGATAAGGGTTGTTTTGTGTTTTGAACAGTTATAATATTACCCAGTACCTTACACAGCACCTAACATTTAAACTGTTATGGTGATAGTGGTACCTTTTCATCTCTACTGAGATGTCAACATATTGAGAGGTATGCCTACAACTTCACAGATTACGATATCTTAATGGATCATCGATATTATCCTCTTATACTTTTGCTGCCGACATGACATGTAGGCTTTCCGGCTCAAACAGCTTCATTAGTGAATGATTTTGAGTTTGAAAACGTGTATCTCTTCCGTGTACCACCTTTTGTTCTTCCTGGAAGACTTGTTTTCGAAGATAAAGCCTAAATCGATATAGTGCTAGTAATGACTACCAGAGGTGTTCAGTCAGGGATATCTGACACTCCCCATTCAGTAAATAAAATGACTAATACGAATACCTTTTTCATAAAAAGCTGGTTAGCCACGTTACCGTTCTGAAGTAGGCTGGTCAGTGGTCATAGACTCCATTTTCAGTAAGTAAAGCCTCTACTTTTTCAATTAGTGAAGTTGATTTATTTCAGACTACTACACTTATACTATATAGTTTTTGAAGGCATAATTGTTTCCACATGTACTCGAGTGCAAACAATATAAGTACAAGAAGAAACGGTAAGTTACACTCTTACAATACTGGCAGACACAATACATTTCCACTTACCGATTCCAGCCGCTTAGCGGGAATTTTGATCTCCACCCTTAGTAGGTTTATAGCATTCCTCTGACATCTTCTTTCCATAATTTTTTTGTTGCAAGAATATGAAGTGAGAACCGGCAGTACGTGTGAGAGTATCAACCATACGCTACATGACATCTACCTCGATGTCTGATCTTCTTAACAGCTTTCATGACCACACTGAAAGACCCAAATCCACAGAAAAAAGTGTATAATCAATCCCAAAACTGATGACCACAAGGTATAACTTTTTGTTTACCAGGACTTGTCGTGTCAGTTACATGACGTCATTTCATGGTTGAATGATTTCGTTTCTGTTTTATGGCTTTTCTATTTGTAAATTAAATTACGACCAAACTATTGAGTATTCGCAATTTTTATTATTTTATCCATGTTCCTAACCACATAATGTACGAAATAAGGGAAAGTCTTTTTGATCATGCAGTTGACCTTTAACTAACCACTGTAAAACATCAAGCGCTGTTGCACTACGATCAAACGTGGTTTCACTGCTCCGCACCAGCATCCTAACCCTTTTAAAATTTCAAGTTGAACAACTTCATATGATCATATCTTAATTTGTGTTCGTCCCAGAGGCCTCATATCCGAACAATCGGAGAGTCGCAACGGGTCACTGTTACGGCCATTGTGTTGCGGTTACCCGATTGTTCTCAACAATGCCGATATTTCAGACTTGGAGGACAGATTCTAGGTGGATCAGTGCCTGATCTATATTTTAATTTATATTTTCGGAATTGTTGCAACAGTAGCTTTCGATCAAGACCACATTCAGTAATTTTCGCGCTCGGGAAGATAACTTTTGGATTGCCGGTAATCCTGCAGTCGCTTACGCAATGCAATTCTCCACTCCAGCCTCAACGAAGCAGAACGAAGTTTCAAAATCGGTCGTTGCCGTTCCATGTTTAATTTGTATAGTATCACACACTAACAGGATGTGACGTTTCATTGGTAAAAATTAACAATTGAGATTTGAGATGGAAAGGACGTAGTTTATTTTTGTCCTTGATGTTTTTCCGGCACATACACCGACTCATGATACACATACACACGATCTGCGCACATGCATACCATGAGTGCATGATGTGCATATGCCGCTTGACAAGGAAGTGCAGATATAGCCTTTACGGCTTTCTAAGTCATGCACCACCCCTCCATGCCATCCCAGTAATGCATGAGCGCCAAGCAGGGAGAATTGAGATTTGGGAATTGGCAAATAAAGCAGCATCCCAGCTAGCACGCCCACTTGGTATCCAGGTGGAATTTGTGGTTAAGTGGGATGGATAATCGGAATGGGTTAGTAACATGTAACCCACATCGAAACCAAGCGGGATTTCCGTCCATAAAGATGCGTGGTTATACCATACCAATCCCTGGTAGATTGCAATAAGTCTTTTCTCATTGTACCTATCAATTTGAACTCGGGGAAGTTTTACTTGTTGAGTTTTTGAAATCAAATCATCTTGAAACATGAGAAATCCACTTATAGAGGAGCTCGGATTTCCCATATATCACCCACACCGGAACCAACCTTATTTTCCATCAATGTTATTTGGTTTATTTCATCGAACAATAGAGGTGGTTCCGTATGTAGTTAAGTTTTCTAGCTATTATGCGATCCCTGTTGGTTGCTCGAACATCGAACATAAAAACCCCTACCATGCTTTACTTCGTCAATGTGATTTGAACTATTTAAAATTGTCACGCTGAAGTGAACTTAAATTTCCGTTGCTAGAGTACTCAATTCCTCACAGCGTGCGTTATAATTTTCTTGCGTAGATCCAATTACCTTTATCTCTTATTTTTATCTATTATTTTTAACTCAGGATTAATTTTACTCGTAAAATTTATGTGATCAAATAATTGGAACTTGTTATTTTCGTCAATGAAGACGGGTCGATTTTTCATACGGCTCCCACATGTGACCGAGTAGTTTTCCGAAATAGATGCTTCTTTTATATTTTCCTACAGCAGGATTTGTTCATCTATATAGTAAAGTCATATTATGATCGGTTTCCTATTTATTCATTTGCGATGATGGTCGCTGGGACATTTCTAAATTGACTTCCATCTCCATATGAATAGAATTCGGGTATTGGTGACGATAAGCGCCTAAAGGCCTCTGCACACTGACCTCGCGACGCAACATCGCGAGTTGCGCGTTGCGAGTTGCGAGTCGTAAGTCGCGAAGCAATGCACACTGGTCCCGGCAGTGCCCACAAGCGGCAACTACAGCTCTTGCGCGTTCTGTCCGAAGTCTCGCAATGGATACACATTGCACAGCTCCCGATAGATCGCAAAATGAATATTTCGATGGGTATACATGGGTTTGTCAATGAATAAGATGACGTCTTATATGCACACACTTTTCCATTAACGAACCAATATCATATTTCAATGCTGAAAACGCATAATCTGGGTGACCCAGTTAAAGGTGCTATTTCCGGTTGCCGATCCAAATTTCTGGAGTTCTAGCTTAGCCTATTATGCCACAGACACCAAGCCTTTCTGTATTCCACTGCCTCAGTGACTGCATCAACTGTCAAGCACTCATACATTAATTTCTCGATATGATAGAGAAGAACATTCAAATGCATTATAATTTTATTGTAAATGAATTAAGTCTTAACAATATTCAAATATAACTCTGGGATTCTTTCTTTTTCAATCTTCGATTCGCCTTCAGGTATCAAGCATGGAAACTGATCCGTAGGCCTTGTTGATTCATTCTCCATAATGATACATAGTCCATTTCTGACTTATAATATTAGCCATTACAATTCGTACCGAAGTCTGATAAAGAGGAGAATAGACGAAATCTAACATCAAGAGTTACACTGCTGCTACCTAGTCAACAAAAAGATTTTCAGACGTCGTGTACTGAGATGTACCGGTATCTGAAATATACATCAGTGAACCCATGACATACCACGATTATATGTAGGCCTACCTGCTTAACCCAGTTTCCAACCAATGTACACTGTACAGGTTAAAATGAATCAGACAAGGTATACATCTAATAAATCCACCTGTAGACTGAGAGTTTCGCGGTATCGGTACTGCCGGAGCTGGTTGGCCTTTGGTAATTACCAAGTACCGATACTGCTTACAGTAGAATGCGGTCTTGCAGTTAAGCTTCAAGTTTTAAAATGGCTTCAAATCAGTCTAAATTCAATGAGGAAACAATTATAGATGCCAAAACACGCAATACCCGGACAAACTATTGCGGTGACATAGAGCTAACGATCAGTAACTGCTGACCAGTCGCTCGCAACTCGCCACAAAGTTGAAAATTTTCAACTTTGTCGCGGAGTTGCGCAACCCTGTCGCAGACGGCATGTTGCGAGTTGCCGGCGACTCCGGTCTGCATGGTCCAGTCGCAGACAGGCGCGATTCTCTCGTTTTATCGGGTCGCGAGCTCAGTGTGCAGAGGCCTTAAGAATCGGCCCGCCTTGGTTCGACTCCCGTCGGAGGTTTGTGGGGGCTCCCCTTTTTCCGACATGAGACCCGAGAACGACTTGACGAAAGAATGCACTCGCAAGTTATGGAAATCGGTAGCAAGGGCCGTGGCCTCGACAATGATCAACATCGAGAGTAACTGTGACGGCGGGCACTCTAAGCCGAGGTAGATGTCAGTCTAAAGACGGCAATTGCGCGTCAGTCGGCATCCTCCTATCTGTTCATTACATCGCTTTGTGTCTTATTGCATTGTACATTGTGTGTGTCTTGTTCAGTTGAAAATATAACTCAACGATTACACTAACTGTGATGGCCTCACTCATCCACCGTAAAGGTTATTATATACTCAAATTCTCGTATATATTAGTTTGAGTGACCGAAGATAGCAGGTATATACTGTACAGTATACAATGTTAAAGTTAACTAACGCGTAGGGTTTACCTAACATCGCCTTGGCACATGTCTACTTCGAAATCTCGGCCTACCTGCACTGTCACTGCTACTGCCACTGCTACAAGGACCGGGGTCGTAATATTGTCTTCTCTACCAGCTTAGTGGGTTACCCACATGGTTCCCCATAAAATAACTCTGTAATATGGAGCCATAGTGGTACGGGTACCAGGTTTCCCCACCTGGTTACCACAATTCATCTCACCTTGATACCTTGTGGTACCTGGGATATGATGTATGTTCTTGCTGAGCTGTGTTTCTGGAATAAATTGGATAAAATTTTACAGATGGAGGATTTTTGAAAATTTATTACCTGACTAGAGCAAGAAAGATATAAATCATTTCATATCAGTGACTTTATAGTCAATTTTACCTGTTCAATGACAATTTACTAGGAATGCCCTTGGCAGTTATTGCTTCTGATAGGGACATTACCAAGAATTACACTGCAACATCTCTTCTGATAGCTTACCTTGTTAGAACAGACAGACATTTATTTTTCAGCCAGGCATTTATTCTCGTTGTCACAGTTCATCTTCTTACGACGTGATGTTCTTCCTCTCTTGCCGCATACATAGACGGATGATGATTCTGTCGTGCATTGATTTTGACTACCGGTACTCATTGCTTAATTGCGGATCACACATATGGTAAATAAATATACCTTATTTATTTTACTGGGTGGCTACTTGGTATGACTGTTATGTTGCAGAAAAAACACTGAATCTTTCTTAATTTTAAAAAGTAAAATCAACGATATGAGATTAGAAAATTCTATATTTTAAAATGAAGGGAGTGTTTTTGGTGAGAAATTATTTCGTATAATATAATTACATGATATTTGAAAATATGGTTGGCGGTACTAAACTTGAGTATTGCTTTCACAACTACATTCATTGCAGTAAAGAATTTATTAACTCGAAGACTTTTCGTGTGCCCCTTATCGAGAGTTAACGGCACAATAATAAGCAATTAAGCATACAGAGAGAGATTCAAACGAAAACCAAATTGGCAAAGTATGACGTAATAATACAATAATAAAAAATTAACGCTAGGCAAAGTCAGCTGTACCGGTAGTCATAACAAGAAACGAGAAAAAATCAAATTATACAATAATACACGGAAGACAACACACAGAAAAATAGCAGTATATATTAATGGGAAATTTTGAGATTATATAGAAACTCTTTCTGCCGACATAAATCCGGATTGGTCAATTTTATTATAGTTGACTCCAAGACAGACAGATGGAAGGCAGATCTGCATTTAGCAATCACAGTGAACATACTGTCCTTGTAATGACTCGCACACACCGGGTAGTTCATTAAATGTTGACTAATTGCAGAGTTGAACGCTGAGACCTGGTTATAGGAAGTAGAGTCAACCGCTTCTTTACACCGACGAAGAAGTGCAGATCGATCGATAGGTTTGTTTACTGACCTAATCGATTTAGGCCCATGTTGGTTCACTCCTTCAGCCAACATCAAAGATGTGGGACCCACATATCGACTATCACAGTGGCATTGAAATTTATATACAATATTACTTGTTTGTAAAGCAGGAAGCACATCCTTGCGAGTTTGAGGCATGAGCGGTCTTGTCATGAGCACCACTCGGGTATTTAGCATAAAATAGCACGATTGCACTGATGACCGGATTGGATTAGAAAAGCCGACTGACACTGACCCAAGCCAAGGGAGATGTATGTATACAGGGCATTTGTCTGGTCCATGAATTCGCGGCTGTTTGAATTGCGACATTTTCTTTGTGATGGCAGATTCAATTACGTAGTCTGGATATCCATTTTCAATCAACATGGATTTGATTTTATCAATTTCCGCCACGAGCCGAACATCAGAGCATATCATTAGCGCACGGTGAACTAATGACGAAATCAAATTTAATTTCCGTTGTTTGAGGCAAAATGAGTCCCAGCGAATATAGTGACCGGTGAACGTTGGTTTCCTATATACTGAAGGTCAGTAAACAAACCTATCGATCGATCTGCACTTCTTCGTCGGTGTAAAGAAGCGGTTGACTCTACTTCCTATAACCAGGTCTCAGCGTTCAACTCTGCAATTGGTCAACATTTAATGAACTACCCGGTGTGTGCCAGTCATTACAATGACAGTATGTTCACTGTGATTGCTAAATGCAGATCTGCCTTCCATCTGTCTGTCTTGGAGTCGACTATTATAAAATTGACCAATCCGGATTTATGTCGGCAGAAAGAGTTTCTATATAATCTCAAAATTTCTCATTAATACATACCGCTATTTTTCTGTGTGTTGTCTTCCGTGTATTATTGTATAATTTGATTTTCTCTCGTTTCTTGTTATGACTACCGGTACAGCTGACTTTGCCTAGCGTTAATTTTTTGATTATTGTATTATTACGTCATACTTTGCCAATTTGGTTTTTGTTTGAATCTCTCTCTGTATGCTTATTATTGTGCCGTTAACTCTCGATAAGGGGCACACGAAAAGTCTTCGAGTTAATGAATTCTTTACTGCAATGAATGTAGTTGTGAAAGCAATACTCAATTAAATGATAGTAGTAAGCCGGCTATTTTTTCATATCCAAAATATTGCACTGTAAATTCGCTTTTTCTAGTTGGAATTGAGCCAAATTTGCTATGAATCATATTTTTACACAATATAACAATATCATGAGGTGGCCGGTAAAATTCGAAAATCTCTATTTGTATAAGCTATAAGCTAATTCAGGATTGAAAACATGAGTTAAACATGACTTCAATACTGTGACTTGGACTCGACTCGAGTCATAACACTATGACTCGGACTTGAGCCTTTAAACAGTGACTTGGACTGGATGAATTGAAAATGACTCGACTTGACTCGAGTCAAAACCACAAAAGTAAGATTGTCTCGTGACTCGGAACAATGTGACTTGATTACAACCCTGCCATAGGCTGTATATCACCGACTATCAAAACCTACCATACCTAGCATCTACAGAACGCCAACGCACTATAATACTATACTGTCTGGTAACAGTCTCTATAATAGCACACACATGAAACACGGCCTGCACTACGAACGACATAGCTTCGACGCCGGTTTGGCAATCACGGTTGTCAAAATCACGTCTCCGTTCCAAGTGACCACGCAGTTCCTCAAAATAATCGCCAAAACACCCACTGTTCGCAGTGGTCGTGAAAACAGGCCTTGCGTTCGTAGTGAGGTGTTTTCAGCATCAGACTCGAAAACTTTTGGCACGATACCGCACCTAGAACGCACCCTAACTTTCGATTGAGACCTGTTTGATTAGATTTTAGTTCATGGGAGGCCAGCTATAAGACTACCAATTACGTTTCTTTCAGCCGGCTGTGTACACTGTGCCGAGCGAGATAGTGTAATGGTGCTGCGTCCAGCTTCTTGATCGGAAGGTCGTAGGTTCGATCCCCGACCGGGTCAGACCAAAAACTCGAAAACTAGTATCCGCGGTTATCCCGCCAGGCGCTCAGCAATCAAGGATAGCATGGAGGAGAAAAGAACGGGGGTGCAGACTAGATGACCTTACTATAAAGTCCGTATCGCATCTCCGTCGTCAAACTATCTCGATGGTGCAGGCGAAAAAGAATATCATCTTTCTCTCTCTGTCTCTCTCTCACACATTGCAGCCTCCTTTTGCCGCCCCCTTGGAGCCTGCCGCCCCTGGCGCAGAGCCAGAACCGCCAAGTGGCTGCTATACGCCACTTCCTCTCATGTTCATTGGCATCGAGTGTAGCATAGTGTAGTGTACCATAAGTACATTAATAACTGATCTGAATAAAGTTTGTCGCCATTCGCCACACGATATCAATATGCCAGTAAATCGGTAAATCCCATCAATAATCCTAACCGTCCAGGAATAAATCTCCATTCCTAATCCAATCCTATTCGGACAAAATTTCACAATCCGTTTTTTTTTTCAAATCCTAATTCTAATCCATGCTCATTGCTAATCTCTGGTATGGGGGGATGCATGCACAACAATTTTGTGCAGAATTCGAACCCTGGAAAATCGTGTGATACGGTTGATCTCATCTGTAGCTTTACGTAGCAAATTTTTCCCATTTCGTGGTCGGTTGACTAAAAATAAAAAAGGTAAACTTTCTCGCTCAGTGCCCAAAATACAGTTATTCTTCTTCTGCATTATCAGGTGGTCGATTAAAAAAAAGGTCAACGCCGGAGCGTTACTTCAGAGCTGATTTACTGTATACTGATTTACTGTATCATGCACCTATCATATGGAATGCATTCGTAACTTTCTATCAATGATTTCGGATCATGAGAGAGAGGGGCCAACCGTGGAGATCAATAACGAACACAAGGCAGTTCAGGAGCATCTTACTACAGAAGTCGTTACCCTCAAAGCTTTAGCATAAAAAAATACCAACGTTGGAAGACCATACAAAAATTAACAAAACAGCATCCTGGAAAATAATTAGAACTTCAATAACTGAAATGAAGTCATTTGCAAATTCAATTTAGCAGTAGCTTGAGGACGGAGAGGTCAAACAGATTTTTTGAACTCACATGAATGAAGGCAACTTACTTATATCATACTGTAATAAACTATTCCATATATTGACACCAATATTCTTTATTGAATTTTGCACAAGACAGCAGAGATGAGCATGGATTAGGATTAGGTTTTGAAAAAACAGGATTCGTGAAATTTTGTCGGATTTGGATTGGATTGACCTATTTTTTGGGAGATTGAAATGTTGTGTGGCGAATGGCGACAAACTTTATTCAGATCAGTTATAAATGTACTTAAGGTCACTAAGTTATCTTGAATCAAGTGAATTGTTGGTTATGAAAGAAAATTTTCGAGTCTCTCCATTGCATAAATTGGTATTTTTTTCGAAATTTCCAGTTGGAATCGGATTAGGATTGGACATGGACTTGGATATGTAAAAGTTATGGATTAGGATTCGGATTTGGATTTGAAGGGTCGGATTTGGATTGGATTAGGACATAGAAATTTCAAATCCGCTCATCTCTGCAAGACAGTGGTGTTGCACAGACATGGTTTCCAATCACGAACAGCAAGGTCACCGGATTTCTAATATATTAATTCCACGCATTGCAGGTTCAGGATGTCATAATCTTGCAATGTCGCAACATCTTGCGAAACCCTTGATCATTTCAAATAACACTTTGGTTGAAAACCACTGATATGGAACGTATATGACATTAGTCATTTGATTTTTACCGTCGCTGTGAAAATTATGCTCGAATTGGAGCAAAACTAACCATTATTTACATGAAGTGACCACGTGATGCAAACTTGATTTTCAAGATTGCATTAATCCGTCAAAGTTGGCCATGACAGTAAAATTGCCTCGGGGTAGCGACTTTGACGCTCTCGCTCAAAGCCGTGGGATGTAAACGATTACTTCCAGTCGAAACTTGCGTGCTGTAATGCGATAATAAGGAAGAGAAAAGAGGCATCCAAGTTCACATATAATGACGTGGACTGGCTTCTGTTCACAATATTCTAGAATGGTGTACGTGAATGTCAAATAGTGTTTATAAGGCGTTCGTTACGATCCCAACTAACAGTCTGCGTTCAATAGAATATTATACGGAATCATTTGCTTAACTAAAATTCGATGGAAGCGAAAAGGGATGACAGTGGCGTAAGGAATGTACTGATAACTGGTGGTGCCGGATACTTGGGATCGGCCATCGCTCCGTTACTACTAGAAGACGGTTATCACGTCACAATCTACGATTGTTTCAGGTGAGATGTTTCTCTTGGAACGTATTCGCTGAGACAAGACTTGAAATCATTGACACTCGTGTATTCATTAGCTTGTCTCCCAGCTGCATCGTCACGAAGCAAATTATGTCCATATCTTGAAACGACTCAGTTGAGCCATAGTTAAATAGCCGACAGGTGCCATGGTTTGTAGAGTGTATAGTGCATTCGTTCTTAACCGGGGTTCACTAAGCCAGTCTCCGGGTCTCCGGAACAAGACGCACACACTACCCCTACATATATGATGCGGTCTTTGCCTCTTTTTCTACAGGCGATTAGGCGCAATCAGTTGCCGAAATGTGATTGTTGTGATGGCGCGTCATATGTTCAGTGGGGTACACTGGGTAGGTTTGGGTTCGAAATCGAAACTCCGTCCTTCCGAAATGCCGATTCTATCTCCAATATCACTTTCTCATTTCCAGGCAATTGATATATTTCTTCGGCAAAACCTAGCGTTTCTGAAATGGTATCAGAAAGGGAACAGAGAAACCACACTGATTTTCAATAAATATGCATAATCATGTTTTCGTTGCATGTAAAAATCATGTTTAATGGGTTTGTTCTTTTAACAGTCTTTTGATGCACAGTAGGCCTACGTATTGTGCACTAGTAAGCTACAGATATGTATTTCTCTAATGTAGTAGTCGATTTTTGGGGGGGTTCACGATGCCTTGCATATTAGCGTACGGATTCGTCAGGTTATCAAATGTTAATAATCACTGGTACGGTGTTTTACGAATAGCGCGCAAGTTACCAAGATAAATACACTTCGCTTGTCATTGTGATGCGTTATTCGCATAATGCCTGGGGGCAGGTTTAGCCTTTTAATGAGCTTTCGCCAACCAAAAGTCACCGATTTCAAAAAGCTGACGTATGTAGTAAGGTATGAAATACCGTATTTCGGGCGTGGCGTTGTTCGCGACCTCAATCAATCTTATCGCAATTTCAATCGATCTTGGCTGACTCTACATCAACATTTAGATTTTAGGAGCCTCTTTTCTTGAGGATTTGATTTTGTGGGTGTTTAGTAATGATGAGTTTGAATTGGAAAGTATTTTAGTGCGATCAGATTTGGAACAAACGCCCGAGTATAAGCTACTCCGATTAATTTTCAATATTCATCCCCACGTTCCTTTCATTCCGCGATAATTAAGCGTAATGTATACGCAATGCTACCACTCATTTTTCAACCGGGGTTACCTCGACCTCCTTTGGCATCTTTCCTGTCGTATCACTATAGCTTTCTTCCAGTGATATTTCCTTTTTTACGGCCATAGGCATTCACACTCTCCTTCTTCCTACCCATGTCAAAATAATACACAATCTTGAGTACCAGAATGCAGATATCGTCCCAAACCAGTCAAGATAACCTGTCTCTCAGCACAGAAAATCCAACTAAATATTGGCTAGCTTGCCTTCCATCATGCCTGTTTTGTTTGTTACGCAAGGCAAGCTACAGCAGGGGTGGGCAAACTACGGCCCGCGGGCCGCATGCGGCCCACAACACCGTTCTGTGCGGCCGCGAGAGTCTGAGAAAACTTATTAAAAATATTGATAAAATGCGTACTAAATATAAAATTAATGCAGGGACTTGATTAGACTTTTTCTTGGTATATTTCACCATGAAAATTCTAAGGCAGTGGTTCTCAAAGTGGGGGCGCGCCCCCCTTTGGGGTGTGAAAGCATCTGATGGGGGGCGTCAACGTGAGCTCAACTGAAATAATTTTCGCGCCCTGCGCGATTTACACTCGATTTCTAATTATTGCTCTGTATTTAGTCTGAATTTTATAGCTCAAAATCTCTCATCCACAGTCGTAACTATCCATGCCATCGAACTATCCGTTAGGTTTGCTAGCATCCTGGTTGCGTTTTGTGATATGACGATAAGGGGGGTGCGAAACATTTCACCATCACAAGGGGGGCGTGTCGTAAAACGTTTGAGAACCCCTGTTCTAAGGTAAATACTCACTATATTATTTTTTATGTTTAATTTCTGGCGCGACCATCTCAAGACTCACGCAGTTTGAAAGGTCCCAACTGCTGAACATCAAAGAAATCCTAAACGATATTGACATAATTCGGATCCCGAGTGAGATTTCAGATTGGCCACTCCAGTTTTAATTATTTTAGTGATACGCTTATGAAAAATGATTCACGCGTGTCTTAGGTAGTTTCGTTCTCTGTATGCGTAGAATTACGGTATATATATTTTATCTACAAGTAGTAGAAGCGTTTTTGAAGCTATGGTTATGATGCTGACAGCATTGTGTGTCCTGGAACTGAAGCAAAAGTGGAACTACACTGTAAAAAATAAAAACCTCGATTTACCGCGAAATGTTTGGAAGCACGGTAGCCAGACATTTCGTGGTAATCTAACATTACCGTTAGTCAATGTAAATTTAACTTACACTCGTCCGGTAATCTCACTTTACACGCCAGACTGTAATGTTACAGTCACCTCCGGTATATCTAATCTACATGTTCTCCTGTACATTTGCGATCGAGACTGTCATTTTACCGCCTACCTACCTACATGCTGTCACTGTAAATCAGGATTACATACCAGCTTGTAAATTCACGTACATCCATACCTATCGCAAAGCAACAACAACACAAAAAATATCGCAACATTTTCTTCACATCCCCAAAACGACATTGGAACAAACTGTATATTCATTCATGATATCACGATGAAGTGGTTATCGATGGAAAAATATTGCTGCTGGAGGTCTAATTCTTCTTTAGGAGACATGCAGTAACACGAGTGGTCTCAAGAAAACGCGAATTAATTCCACCACCGGCCAAACTTCCAATTGTTTCCTTTTCTCGTTCTCATTCCTTCTGTGTAAGTAGTATCTTGCAGTTCCACTAAAAAGAATTCATGCGTAAGTCGCTATATAAAGCAAAGTTCCTAACCTGGACAGTGGACATGACATTATAAAGACTAAGACAAATAGGCTAACAAAAATATAACATGTTTTGAAGTACCGGTACTGGCACATTGTGTGATGACGGCTCCGCCTTTTACATGACTTTATCTCTGTATTGAAGCAAAAGGTTCCTAATTTAAGGTGGCATGAGTGGCAAACAAATCCAGCAGTGGATGAAAACATATCTATGCTATGGCCCGAAAATGACATTACCAAGCCAACAGTTTCAACTCCTCCGCAGCGGAGTATGTGGTCACTATATAAGTCGACAAATATCCCAAAATAGAACAGAGAATGCGGCGAATGAAATATATCAATCATGAAATCTAAGTCATCGAGGGCTGGTGTGCAGAGTCAGATATTCACGGTTACAAATACTATGTAGTACTGTATTACCTTTTAAGATGCGTATTCCATTCAGCATTCCTAGAAATCTTTAACGATCGTGTCCACTTTCTTCAAGCACAACAAGCTTCGCTCCACCCTTTGCTCAAATCTCACTAATGGCCACTGGCCAGACGACACTCGAACGATTTCGAAATAAATGGTATTCATCCGCTGACACATGACACCAATAATATTTACTGGCCACGTTATAATGTTTGATCTGGGTCGTTTTTTCCATACAGAAACATTTATCATTGCATATAGTCCCTTTTTTCATCTAATTTCGTATAAATTGATATATATTCCATGTGTTGTTCACTACTTACTGTACTTACCTAACCAGACGCTGCTTGTGATGTCACAGTCGTGCGTTGGTTGTTTACTAAGAATCTCAGAAAAAGCAGTCACCTAATGTAACCTATTACAGGTCGCCTGAGCATGCGGTGCTGATATTTCTAGTTTCCCCGAGCAATATTATACATCCTGAACTAATTTTCTAACTTATCAGCCTTATCCGTGACAACGAATGTAACCAGCGAGACTGGCCGTACAGCCATTGCCTTATAATATAATATGGCTACGGTGTACCACATTAGCTACGATTGTCAGTTATTTCTTGTGCCGTACTAAGCTTAAATTGATACTAGGGCCAACAATTTCGGTATGACAGACCCCAGTCTCGCAAACGAGGTTCAATCAGGTCAAATCACCTCTAGAATGATATATCAGTAACATTCAGTTCTACGTATACATTGGCTGCAGCGATTTTGAAGCTAATCAATTTTGCCAATAGCCCGGTAAACTGCAGTAACGAGTAACTGTCAGTAATTTTGCGAAGAAATTCTGGTAACTTACTTTACAGCTATATTAAGGTAATATTACATATCAAAATGTAAAATGACAAGCTACGGACAGTAATTGGCTGCGACCGGTAATTCGTGGTAAAATTTACAGAGATTTCCCAGTAAATCTACCAGATTTTTTACAGTGTAGCGAATCTATGAACAGATCGTTGGTCACGGATTTAAATTTCAATCCTGTTCTAGGAATTGGGACAACCGACTTTCATCTCTATATTTTGACAAATTGGTCATTGAGGTCGACCAGCCTATGAAATCTCGCAACTTTTTCTGACTCGTGTACGATATCATCAACGCAATGTTTGATTTGTTTTAAATAAGCATATATATTATCTCCAGGTCCTCACTATAATCAAACACGAATATTGCATTTTGGTTTATAATCCCAATTTTATATAGTGTGGCCCGCGAATGTATTCAGATGTTTATTGCGGCCCGCGAGCTCAAAAGTTTGCTCACCCCAGAGCAACACCAGGGTCAATTAGAAACCTTGAAGTAAGGATATTGTCGGTGGTTGTTGGTTGAGTTCATGATCTGGTGAGTGTGTGATGGGGTTTGAATAGGCTAAAAAAAAATTGAATTTAACAGACTTATGATCATCCAGTCAAAAGATTTGGGTAAACGGAAAATGAAGTCGAGTAGAACAGAACAAATTTTAAAAAAAAAGCAATTTGATTTTTTTTTTCATTTTCAGAGGTAGCATAGCCCCTTCAGTGGTTGATTCCTTTCCGTATAACTAACTAACTATCGGCGTTGGGATAACTCGAGTCATGACTTGAGTCGAGTCAGACTCGAGTCAACTTTTTCGTATGACGTGACTTGACTCGAGTCACTTTGGAAAAATGGCTTGACTTGACTTGACTCGGAGCTTCAAAAATGTGGATTGACTCGTGACTCGGAGTAAAATTTACGAGTCAATTTCAAGTCATCAAATAAACGCTGTCGATTAAATCACTGTATCTTGTGTATGTTCAGATTGTTCGAAATACGCTGTGAGAACAACCAGTCATTCACTGCTTCTCGTTACACGGATCATCCATTGTTACGTCACAAATAAATTGACCGCAAACTAGACGATCACAGCTTACGTTGTCGAAGTAGTAGTAGAACATTAATCTAAATAGCAATGTGTCTCTGTTTCTTAGACGGTTCAATGCTTATGTTGCGCAGTGCTGACATTCACCAATCCTCTTGTATGATTTAAATCGGACGAATATAGTTTGTGCGTTTATATTCTCAGGGATGTGTAGACAGGTAGTGTAGGCTATTGTATCATATCAATTTGTTTCAACTGCTCGAAGCTTCGCATTAGGTCCTATATATTCTGGCTGATGATAACTGACTGAATAATGTATAGCTGTACAGGTACTTGCGTATTTTATTAGCAGTTATACGTGTACTTTGCGTGAGGGATCTTTTCGCATGTATATTTAACTAGATATTCGTTATTTCATTCAAGATAAATGATCAAGTAATCTGTCTTTCACACAGCTAGCAAAATATACTGACTTTGAACCATCACTCGTACTTCAAAAATTCAATTTGACTTGAATTGTGACTTGACTCGTGACTTGACTTGACTTGACTCGAGTCACCTCCAAAAAACGAGTGACTTGACTTGACTCGAGTCACCTTTGAAAATCGATTAACTTGACTTGACTCGAGTCAAAATCTGTAATGACTCGAGATGACTCGTGACTCGAAGGTAGTGACTTGATCCCAACACTGTTAACTATAGGCCGTAACTAGTTTTACATGTTCAGTAAATCGCTCAGATTTAAGTCATGCTGAATTCAGCATTCTCAAGTCTATTTATTTATGTATGATTTTACTTTGATTATCTCAAACTCGTTGAGCAAAAAACATCTGTCCACCAGTGTTGGGATCAAGTCACTACCTTCGAGTCACGAGTCATCTCGAGTCATTGCAGATTTTGACTCGAGTCAAGTCAAGTCACTCGATTTTCAAAGGTGACTCGAGTCAAGTCAAGTCACCCGATTTTTGAGATGACTCGAGTCAAGTCGAGTCAAGTCAAGTCAAGTCACGAGTTAAGTCACTATTCGAGTCAAGTTGAATTTTCAAAGTACGAGACATGATTCAAAGTCATTGCATCATGCTAACTGTTTTAAATACAGATGGAGTCCCCATTTAATCTGAATTGAAGAACGAATCAAGAGTTGATTGTACAATATACAGTGTACTGTACACGCAAGAAGGCGCTTATCGCTCATGCATACGTAGAGCTGTCAAACTACGCAAGTATAGCGGTATAGCCTCATTCTATAACAGGGGTGGGAAACTGCGACTCGCGAGCCGCATTTGAGCCTTTGATTGCGGCTGTTCAACGAGTGTGCAATGTGCATTTGGTGATAATGAACGTAAGCCAGTGTGCCTTTTCCGTCAATATTCGCCCAATAATCACACAGCTACAATTGGGGAAGCAAGTGGCGCAGTTGGTTAAACACTGTAGTCACGACATCGATGGTTGATCGTTCGAGTCTCGGCTCTGCCATGTTTCTATGTGTCGGAGGATTATCTGGGCTCCTCATCGCCGATCCTGCTGTAGTACAGCGCATTGAGAAGCCCAGGCGAAGAGAAAGCCGAACTCGTGAAAGAAGGCAGCAAATGAGCCGAAAAAAGCCTGAAGTTCATGAAGACATGCCATTATGCGATTATGAAATTTACTGTGTGGGCGCAAATAACCACGAGTTGCAAGCGCCAATTATATGAGTTAATAAAAACAACAACAACATAACTAGAATTGAAACGGCATTACGAAACCAAACACCAAAACCCTATTTACCACGAGTTACCCAATAAAGACATATTTACGAAGTATTATGATAACCGAGCTCCGCACTGTTAGACGTCTCATCAGCCCGATTTCAAACACCTTCCGCCAAGGCGGAGACGCATCGTATTATACCACTCAATAATATACTTCATTCGATACGCTACATTTCCTTGTGACGGAATAAATTAGTATATATCAATTTTTGGGTTGTGACTCTTTTAAGGCAACGATTTTTGATATGCGACTCACACGTGAAGCCGCTCTGCCCACCGCTGATCTATAATTATCGGCCAAACTATAGGATAACATATGAAACATCAGGAAGTTCAAAAAATGATATGGAGCAATAGCATATATATTTATGGCATACCATTACAAACGTATGGACGATATCCGTTCGATTTACAGCACACAAGAGGGTTGGTTGAGGTGAGCAAGTTTACGACAACGTAAGCTATAAGCTCCGATCACTGCGTTAACGTTCAATTCATTAGTGATGAACAATGGAGGCTCGGTAAAAGGCACAAACATTGAGTGATCGGATAAAAATCCAAACTTATACAAGATACGGCGATTTAGTCGACATCGATTACTTGATGACTTGAAATTGACTCGTAAATTTTGCTTCGAGTCACGAGTCAATCTGCATTTCTGAAGCGTCGAGTCAAGTCAAGTCAAGTCATTTTTGCAAAGTGACTCGAGTCAAGTCAAGTCATGCGAAAAAGGTGACTCGAGTCTGACTCGAGTCAAGTCATGACTCGAGTCATCCCAACACTGCTGTCCACGTGCGTAAAGGCGAGCGGTTGTACTATCGAAGGTTTGCATATGCATTTACGAACCAAATTGATCATATTTCGGTAATGACAAAAACTGTGATCGATCTACATTTGGTTTCAGATGGGGAGCTTCGCCCCTTCTCCACATTGCGTCTCATCCGAACCTCACCGTTGTCAAAGGTAACATTCTCGATGAAGAACACGTGAAGAAAGTATGTGACTTTAACCTTGTATCAATGCCGGAATCTTGATCAGTTTTCAGGCATATATTGGCATGAAAATGTTATGGCGATTGAAATCTGCCAAGCGGACGTTAAATGTTTTTGACTTTAGGTGATGGCGGATGCAGATGCCGTGGTTCATTTAGCGGCACTTGTTGGCTATCCTGCGTGCGCAAGTGAACCAGAGATGGCTGTTTCCATAAACGTTCAGGGTACAGAAAACGTAACGAAGAATTTGAAGGCAGGGCAACGATTGATCTACGCGTCAACAGGTCTTACTATCCTCTCCTACATTCACCGCGTTTGACTTCGGATTCGATTAAAAAAAATACATTTGTAGAAAGGTTTAAATCAAGGGTTCCAAAACTGGGGGTGGTGGGGATTTATCAGGGGTGCATGAACATATTTCAAAAAAATGTCATCTCCAAGTTTACTACACCATAACAAAAAATAAATTGGGATTAAATAACAATATTAGTAAAGCAGTAAAGTTACTTCTTGATATTGAGTTTACATTCTTTCTTCTCTCCTCCACCACACCCGTAATTAGGACTATTCAGAGCGAAAACAAGGTCAGCCATACCATCAACTGAGCACGTAATAATCATGATATTAATTGTAGGTTGTGTTCATATCGTGTTATTATTCTAACTACCGGTTACCGTATAAACTATTTTTCTTTTTTTTTTCAATTTAAATTTTTTAATAACATTTCTTTATTTGGTTGGGAAAATGAAAGTGTCATTGATTATTGAAAATTTCAAAGAGGCCACGATGTTAAACGGGTTGCAAACCCATGGCATATTGCTTGATGCAGATTTCCTCGCACTACGTTTCTTGTGGCGCAATGACCATAACGACTGTGATATTTTATGTATCCGCTAGGTATCTATCTTTGCCTCACCTCCGTTGGTAATAATTTCGACAGTGCGTCATTCTGGTGTAGGGCGTTTCGGGAGTAACATGTGTTTCCGGATTTAACTTACATATTCTTTATAGCATAGTCTACCTACACCAAAGGTGTCAAACATACAGCCCTCCGAACGATTTCATCCGACCCGCAAAGCAATTCTGAGCAGTTTTCAAAATGCCTATATTATCCAGCCTTGTGTATTGGTCGCACCCCCCTTCAGATGCTTTCACCCCCACACGCTCACACCACTAACCCTAACCCATGGATTGTGAGGGCGATCTCCAGGTTGGGAACCACTGAGCTAATGCGTCATCAAATTTTCCTTAGGATCATGCTATGGTGCCGTACAGGGAATTTGCACCGAAGAAACCCCGATTAGCCCGTTAACTTTGTACGGACGGACCAAAGCGGAAGGAGAAGCGTTTGTCCTGGCAGTCGGAGGAGTGGGGTTGAGACTTGCCACTGTTTTTGGGGTAATTCTAGATTTTTCGATCTTTCATTATATTGTGGTGGTATAATGATAACCCTGACGCCTTGACACGGATCTAAGCGTATTATGGAGGAAAAACATATTTCAGTCTGTGATCGTCTCATAAATCTGAGCTGGACCAGGCTCACTGTAACGTGTTCAGGATTGTCAAGACTGTACAGATTGTACACTCTTAGCGAAAAGAGTGTGCATTCACACCCAAAAGATGGTACACGAAAGCAGAACCTAACTGACAATTATATCGAGGTTGTAAATTCGACGAGCCTAGGTGCATACCTCGCTAAGTCCTTTCGTGCAAGCATATAGATCAAAATATTGTATTTAGTTTCTGCCGTGGTGAAGTCTGAGGTAGGTTCTGGTTTCGTGTACCACGGGTGTATATTCACATCCGTATATCATGGGTAGTTCAAGGGTGTGAATGAACACTTTTTGCGCTAATAATGCATATGACTTTATTTGTTTCCGTCTGCGATTCGATATCTTATAGAAGCCTCGCCAGTTACTAGGCCTACATATACTAGGGATGGTGCGAGACCCTAAAAGGATCAGGTTCGTGTGAACGCGATCCTTTCGGAAAGGCTCTGTGTGAACGCGAACGTGAACCTTATGACGTCACGTGACGTCATATTATCAATTCTAACCCTGCATTTCAGGCCGCAGCTAAGCCACGATGCTCAAGCAGTTGCTGACGTTTTAAACGTCACCAAATGTATCAACTGGAACAATCAAATGCTATATTAAAATCAGTATCTTCCATTTCGACCATCAACGCAGTCATAGCCTTCCATACCATCAAACTATCTGTAAGGATCGCTAACATTCTGGTTTCATTGTGTGATATTACGATAAGGGGGGCACGAAATATTTGACTGTCATAAAGGGGAACGTATCTAAAAAAAAGTTAGAGAGCCAGTGGGCTAAACTAATTCTTAAGATTTCAAAAATGGATGAACAGCTAATAAATTCTTCTGAAACCTGTGCTGAACCATTTCCTACACCCCGTTCAGAGTTTTATTTTCAAATCTCTGACCAGTACTCAGGCTTGCTGCAACAATTGCAAAAATAAATTCAAGTTTATAACCAATGCTTCATCAAACTTGATCACGCATTTGTTGAGATGTTATCCCAATCTTATCTCCAATCTTGGCCAAATTTACTGGGGCCTGAAATTTTCGCACCCTATGTTCACCAAATGCAATCTAAAAGTTACCGAGCAAGTGAAAATGTAAATGCGAACCAAAATGTTGTAATTCGTAGTTATCAGGAGGTTCTTTCCTTTAGCATTTATTTTAATTTTGCACATCTTATCGGTATCCTCCTTATTGCTGACGCCTTACCAATCACACTTCATTATCCTCACTGAGCTCTGAGTAGCCTAATCGTTAGATGACATTTCATTGACTGTCCTGTAGCCTATTCGCTGTTAGGCGCTCAAAACTTTGGTTGTTAACAGTCGCTTGAAACATTTTTCTGTGTTTATAGTTTTCAGTACTCATGAGAATAGTTCGAATACGTTCGTGTTTTTTTTTAATTCAAGGGTATTTTACGTAACTTGAATGAAACATGAATACTAAATAGCTTGAGATTGTTGCTAATTACGTCGCTACGGTTGTCAAAGTACACATCTCTACCGAATCAATTACATGTTTAACAGTAATTGTAATTGCAATTGTAATTGTAAATTGATATTTTTAGCATTGAGTAATTGTAAATGTAATGTAATTAAAACATGCAAGGAAGTAATTGTAATTGTAATTACACTGAATTATTGTAATTGACCCAACTCTGGTGCAAAACCTACCGAGGTTCGTTTGTGAATATATACCTCTAAATTTCTGAGGTTCACACACAGAACGTGAACCTGAACCTCACGTTCACACCATCCCTACTATATACTATATATAGCACTTAGCAGGTGTCGGCAACCCCTGACACGCGTGACAGTTATGTATGGTACGTGAGATGGTTTTTCATGGCGAGCCAAATCATTTGACAAACATGATATATTATAACCATGTTTGTCGCAAAACGTAAAACAGAAGTATTACCCATTATGAGTGCACGACATCCTAATATCGCATGAGGCCGTTGAGATGCTTTAGTCCAGGGGTCTGCAACATGATAAGGGAATTGCTCGGAACCTTTTTCTAGAAATTGCAAGAAATTCAGAAAATATCACGGGCATAAAACGTTGGCTCTAGTGTGGTAAAGACCCGAATTGATACCCTTCGCGACCCATACTTTAAGAACCTCTATAGCAGTGTCTCCCAAACTTTTTCTAGCTAGCGCCCCCTTGGACACTGAAAAATGTGCCACCGCCCCCCTACCCCCCAGGCGATGACCAGATAAGACAAAGGTTCATGTTTATATTTCAACTAATGCGATGGATGAGCCTGGTGCATTGCAACCAAACTCGTGATATCAGGTTTCACATTGGATAAAAACAATCTCAAATCACCACGTCGAACTATGTCCAGTCGGTTCCTTTTGTCAGTCAGAAGCGTTGTCACGGCACTGAAAGCACGCTCTACCAAATATGAGCTAGGAAAGGCAATGAAGAAAAGTTTCACCCGATTCCAAATCTCAGGGTATTTTTCTTTAATTTTCCTCTGTAGCCAGAACGATTGATATGATGATGTATTGAACATCGGTTTGAGCTCAAAATCATTCTGTAATGTAATCAGCTTCTCCTCAAGAATTACGTGTTCGGATATGTCGGTGAATGGATTTAGTATCCAGTCAGGAACTTCTAACTGGAAGATGTCCGTAAATCGAATTGCCATGTCCTGATGCAGTTTTTCAAGATGAGTCCTGTATACTTAGACGTCAATGTCGGGTATGCCTGCGGTACTGGTATCAAGCTCCTGCAGGATTGAAAACTGGAAGAATTCACGTCGTGCTAAATTTCGCTGATACAACACGAGCTTATTTCTGAACCCTGACAGCTCCGACTTTGCCTTGATAAGATTTATCTCATTACCTTGAAGAGATGAATTCAACTCATTAAATTTGGAGAATACGTCCGTCAGGTAAGCGATGTCGTTTTTTGAAACCAGAACGTCATGCGCAAGCCCTGGGTCGCAGCTCTGCAAAAATTCCACGACAGTTTGGAACAGCGAGTAAAATCGCGCAAGGCAGTTTCCCTTGGAAAGCCATCGCACCTCGGTGTGCAGCAACAAACGTTCAAATACTTCGTCATTGTCATTGCACAGTTGTTTGAATAAGCGCGTGTTCAGGGCGTGCGCTTTAATTTTATTCACTGCCTTAATAACAGTATTCATGGCGTGGTGGAGACGAACGCTTAATTTTTTTGCCACCAAAGGCTGCCGATGAATTACACAGTGAAGTGTGAGTACACGGGGATTGGCTGCAATTAGAAAGGCGTTGAAGCCACGATAACGACCGACCATGGATGGAGCACCATCGGTTGCGGATGCTATGTTCGTCAGTGGAATTTGAAATTTATCGAAGTAGGATTTGATAGCTTGAAGCACTGTCTCACCTCGAGTATCTGTATCCAGAGTTAAAGCCATTGCCAGCTCTTCATGTAAGCTTCCATCGTGCACAAAACGAACGTAACCAAGTAATAGCGACTCATTTCCTGGCAAAGTAGACTCATCCAGTTGGAGGCTAAACTCAGTGTCCCTAATTATGCTGCACAGCCTATCTTCTATATCGGTACCCATCTCATCAATCCGCCTCTGTACCGTATTATCACTGAGAGGAATCGACTTGATGACTGAAGAAGAGTTCATGTTGATGCACAACAGTGTTCAAAATTCCCAGGGCGCCTGGTAGGATTATTTCTTCGCCGATATTGTGAGGTTGGCCTTTTTTTGCAATCATCAAAGATAAATTGTATGATACAAGCAACCCATCATCACTTTTCTGGGAAGAGCTTGAAAACAGTGCACCGATGGTTTGTCACTTTTAAAAATTGTCCCAGAGTGATTGAAAAAACGATGAATCTTTGGCTGCTTTATCTGGGTGGATTTTTGATAAATGTTCCGAAAGTCTTGACGGTTTCATAGCTTCATTCGAGAAAACTTTACTTCATAGCAAACACATAGGCTGAAGCTCTGAATCGGGCGCAGGAATAAACCCATACCGAAGGTAGCTCGAGCTGTATTGTCTACATTTCCGTTTCGCGGAACTCATAGTAGCAATCTGATTCAACGACAGAAATAAACGTCCCCACGCCTGGCTGAAAGTAAATGTAACACGCTTCCTGGGATTCAGCCGACTGCCGGATATGTGCATTGACAGACAGGATTAGCATTGTCAGATAATAATGGGCTTTCTGGCACAGCTGATTGCCGAATCTGTCGATCGACGGACAGATTTAGCATTGTCAAATAACAACAGACTTTTCTGGCACATTATTTTAGCCTACTGATTGGTATTAAAAACACCTACGCCGCGATCGACCGTAAACTGCCCTGACTGAATCGATATATCATTCTTTTACTGCGATTGGCCTGATTTATATATCATCATTTCCCGCATTATAAAGCAGTTGAGGTCCAATGCTATAGCCTACCCCTCATTTGTTCTTAGCGCCCCCCTAACGCCCACTTGTATAGCCAGCGCCCCCCAATCGCCCATTTCACGTCCAGCGCCCCCTTGACGCTCGCCAACGCCACCAGGGGGGCGCTGGCGCCCACTTTGGGAATCACTGCTCTATAGCGTAATCAATTCCGTTGCCAGATTAAAAAAAAAACGGTTTCAGTGATTCCCTGCTCGATGCGATAATTATGACAAAACTAAATTTGTTTGGCGCGCCGGATACAATAACATTTTAACAGTGACATATTTTGAGACGCTGCATACAAAACGTTGCCGACCTACAGGACGGGTGGGGACACTACGAAAAACATGAGCGATAATCTTATGTTTCTAGGTATCTCCGCGTCTCCGTCTCGATCTACTCGTGAATGACCTCACTAACAAAGCTGTGCAGAAGCGTTGTTTCGACCTGTACGAAGGAAGCTTCAGAAGAACCTTCCTCCATGTCAGGGACGCCGCGAAAGCGTTTGTGTTCGCTCTTCAGCATTACGGGTGACAAGAACAATTTACCAGCAAATATTGGCAGTCAAATAGCGTATTAATTTGTGTTTTCAGCTCCATGGGAGGGCAAGCTTTCAATGTCGGAGACGAGTCCATGAACTTAACCAAACTTCAGGTTGCAAAAATGATTGAGGCGAACGTGGAGGGCTGCCAGATCAGTGAATCGCAAAATGGAACCGATCTAGACAAACGGGATTACGAAGTGTCGTACGCGAAAATTCGTTCCTTAGGCTTCAAGGCAAACATCAATATGGAGATGGGTATCGGTGAACTTCTAAAAATTATTCCCAACTTGAGCAGCGAAGAAGCCGCCAAGTGCAAGAACGTATAGAAACTCTGATTTGCTCTCACAGGAATAGACTCGTTTATTAGTAAACTGTCGACCTGACTCGTATGTATCACTGTCGCATTTTCTTGGTCTGAACCTGGCAGCAAATATATAGAGTTTATATGTTCAAATGATATACCTCTTCCGTGATATGAAATATATAACGATCCTGCAATCGGCATTACTGAGTGCCGAATTCGATAGCGTCGGGGGATCGGGTCGAGTAGTGACAAATAGTTTTGGGTATACTGAAATTACACGCTTCTAAGAGTTGATTTAACAACAAGAATTATCGTTTTGGTACCAGTTGTCACTGTGGAAGCCCGTGGAAACCTCGATTATGCATATCGCAACATACGAACTACAGTACAAAGCCATACACGTTAGTGGAAAACACTGCTACATTGGGTTACCATACGTCCTTCTTTTTCAAGTTGTAAAAATGTCCTGCAAGAACGCCTACATGTCCTCCTTTTGGCAAATCGTCCTCCTTTACAGCTATTAGCCTACAGCTAGAATAATGGTCATATTCGGGTGAAATGGGCATTAATGACGCTAAATAGCAAAGACGGACGTTCGATCGGGTAATTTGGGTTTCGATCGAAAGTGACGACCTATTTGTTTAGTCAACACCACTAAATTTAAGTAAAATGTGGCTAAACTGGGAGACGAAAGTGATCACCTTTTCAACCTAATTTTACAAAAAAAATATCGAAATCAGCTGTTTTCGGTCATGCTCAACTACCTTTCCTGACTTGGTAGAAGTGTCCCCATTTCCCGATTCAAAAATATGGTAACCCTTACAAAGGGTAATGAAATAGGTATGGCCGAAAGAATAACAAGTCATCTTTTAGGTGATCGCATAGAATGTACATTGTACACATTTCAGCTTTCCGCGCCATTCGCGCTGATCCAGAATCGTATTACTCATGCAGATACTCGATTTTGTCCAGCCCTCGTAACGATACCTGTAATTTGGCATCGCTAAGATAGCCTCAAGGAATCGAGAAAGGCAAATGAATCGTAGGCCTATCCGTATTCTGAATCTCGGTGGAATGAAGATTGGAGGATAGCGACAGTGTTCCGAGGTCAATGTCAATAGATGGAAGTCGAGAACGTTGTTCGGGGATCAATCTAGCCAGACTGGCGCAGGACTCCAATTGAGCAACTGCTTTGTCATTTGCAGTTTGTGTGACAGAGTGATTGCGAGATGTATATGATCCCGCGCTTTGTAGGAGCCGGAGTGGCGAGCTATCCGGGAATGGAGTGGGCGTGCGCAGCATGAGCTCCATGTTTTGGATTCTGTTTGGTTTTACTTGGCTCGTCTTCACCTCGTCATCTCCGAACATGACTGTTACGGGTCTTGCCTGCGCGTTGATTTTGCGTTTCTTCAAGACGCGTTTTCTGCGTTCCAATCGGAATGAGATGACGCAGAAGTACAGAAATGCGTAAAAGACCTGCAAAAAGCCACGGTACGACATGTATGCTATCTATCTACTCACTTAATTCAATTATAAATAACAAATACGGATAGATAAGCAGCTCGTCTATACACGGTTGGGCAACCGGTGTCGGAGCGTCACTATTGGTTATTGTTAGGATCGTTGCATTGCTGTGCTCCGTTTGTTCGCAACAATCTCCATTTTCTACTTTAAGGGTACTTTGGGGGTCGTTGCAGTCAGAGGTGGTCAGTAACGAAGTACTCTACTTTTTCGAAGTACTCAAGTAGTTTTCCTCTACTTCGGGTACTCACTCAAGTAGATCTGATTTTCGCTACTTCTACTTCGTAATAGTTCATGATCTAGTTACTTACTTTCGCTATTTTCAGTTTTTCAAGTAGAAGTAGTTTAATCCACCAATCACGAAGATAGCCTGAGGAATTACTGGGCTATTTTCAAGGAATATCAACATTTAATTTTCATAAAATTTGAGTAAAGCCCAGAATTTTCGTCGCGCTCCGCGCTCGGTGGATACGGAGTAACCAATCTGATTTCACGAAAGTAGCAGTGAATATAATTTAGGTAGCGGCTTAACGTGGTTCTGTTCACACCGGATTGTCGCCCTACGCCCATACGACATATTTCATCGCAGTATATATGGCTCATCATAAAGTTTGAAATCAAATTTTCGCAATCTAGCATTTACTTATCATATCGTAATCTAGCACCCCATGGCGTGTCTTAATCTGGAAAAGTGGACTCTGACTTTTTGTTAGTTTTAGAGCTGTTTTAGCATACCACTTTTGAAACTTTCTGGACTAATGACATGAAATACATTGTCCGCTTTTAGAAGTGGTATTCATATTTCACTTTGAATTCCCTGTATCATGGGGTAACCATATTTTGGAAATCTGAAAAGAGGACACTTTTTTTGACTTGCAAAACCGAAGGAGAATTCTCAAAAAATGGTAAATTTTACCCACTTCGTGGTCGGTTGACTAAAAAAAGGTCAACTTTCTCGCTCAGCGCTCAAAATACAGTATTTTCGTTCACGTTTTCAGGTCGTTGACTAACAAATAAGGTCAACCTTATCGCCCAGCGCCCAAATTACATACAGTATTTTCCTTCACTTTATTAGGTGGTTGACTAAAAAAAAGGTCATCTCCGGCTCAGCTCCCGAAATACCCGTTTCAGCGTTACTTCAGTGCTAATTACATCTCAGTCGATTTTGGCCATAAATTTGACCAATATTCTAAAAAAAGTGGACACCGAGAATAAAAGGGCGTCCTGCGAGGATGCTTTCAAATAAGTTAAAAAAAGGACAAATCCTCCTAAAAGAAGACGTATGGTAACCCTATACCACAGGAGTTCTCAACTTCCTTTGTATAACGGGCCGCATTTTAACAGTAAAAGACGCTGCGGGCCGCAGAATAATATTACCATGTAGGCTATTTGTGGGCTACTAATAAATTTAGGCTACTGTAGCGTATTTACCGGTCGTATACGGGCATTTAGTACATTTTTATGCGTTCTAAAGCATTGATGGACATGGACAGCGTTCGTAAGGTCTGGTTTGTTGTGAGAATATTTATCTGCTAGCTGCGCAAGTACATTCATCCATGGAGCGTGCATTGCTTTCGTTGCATGTCGGCGTATACACCTTCAAACCATGGTTTCGACACAAGCAAATCTCACGGCTCAATGAAATTGCATGGTTCACGTCATACTTTACATTTAATCAAAGGAAAACTGACGGTGATTTTTGACCGGCTTGCCGAGCCTTAAATTTGATGAACCGGGTATCAATCGAAAGCTGACGCTGTACTGCTTGCGAAAATACAAATTGAATTCAGGTCCTGGCCCTGGAACCTCCACAATCAGCCCCAAATTATTCATTGATGAGGAGATTGGCAGTGTGACGCAACCATGCTGTCTGGCGAAATGAGAGAGTAGCTCAAGAGCAAGGATGCGGCTGTGCTGCGAGAGTGAGACCAGCTGACGTCGCGGCAACAGCAATGCGCAATCGCGTCGCAGAGAAACGCTGCGCTGTTGATACTTTTTCTATGCGCTTCGGTAGAAGCGAGCGCACCTTACCAACCTTTCATTGACTTGTAATGGTAGAACGGGGCCCACAGAATGCATTTGGGCCCTACCAATTTTCGCGCATCATCCTTCTACTTATAGAGATATTTACGCTACGTCTAAGTATTCTACATTGGATAGGCTATACCAGATAATTATGATATCGATTGGCTTAGCCCGCTTGCTGTGTAGGGCTCCAGAGACACGTCGCGCTGTAGATACTTTCTTTAGGCACCTCGCTAGAAGCGAGCACACACTACCAGTATTTCCTTATTGACTAGTAAGGGTAGAACTGGGTCCACAGAATGTATTAGGGCCCCACGAATTTTCGCGCAATATCCTTCAACTTATAGAGATCCTTCTGTCTAGGTATACCTATATACATTAAATAAATGTATTCGCCCGCTTGTTGTGTTGGTCCCCAGAGGCAGGTGGCGCTGTTGATGGCGGGTGTCGATACTTTCTATAGTCGCACACCTTATACGAGCCTTTCGTTGACCAGTAAGGATAGTACTTGGTGCACAGAATGCATTAGGGCCTTATGAACCTTCGCGCATTCTTCTGCAACCTAAATATATTTCCGTCAATACAGCTATAAACATTAAATATGTCAGTGTCAGATCATGAGGTCGATTGGCTTAGTCCGGAAATAATACAGGAATTACTGGCG
Organism: Botryllus schlosseri; assembly: GCF_051294905.1. Lineage (NCBI taxonomy): Eukaryota > Metazoa > Chordata > Ascidiacea > Stolidobranchia > Styelidae > Botryllus > Botryllus schlosseri. The sequence continues at coordinate 30,349,832 of NC_137239.1, read as the reverse complement.
ATTAATGACGAGGATGAGGCACCGAGAGTATCATCCAGGCTGTCAGTCGGCCGTCGGGTCTACCTACACTCTACAGCAACGGTAACAGACGCAGATGTTGCGAATTTGCTGATTGCTATAGGAATAAATGACATAACCTTCACTCCGTATGGGCACCATAACTGTAGAGAATTGGATGATGGATTTCGCGAAATCCCATAACAAAGACAGGCTGGCCAAGTGGCCATGCAGCAGGGCAAGCATCGTTTGCATGAGGCAGCCTTTTTTTCAGCAAGAGTCTGGAAGAGCAGATGATGCTTCGCATTTATTGCGACGCGATTGCACAATGCACATTGCCAGCTGATCGCACTCTCGACTCTTGAGCTACTCTCTCGTTTGGCTAGACAGCATTGTTGCGTCACACTGCCAATCTCCTCAACAATTAATAATTTGGGGCTGATTGTGGGGGTTCCAAGGCCATGAGCGGAATAAAATTTATATTTTCGCAAGCAGTACAGCGTCGGCGTTCGATTGATACCTGATTCATCAAATGAAATGCTCGGCAAGCCGGTCAAAAATCACCGTCAATTTGCCTTTGAATAAATGTAGAGTATGACCTGAACCAATCTCATTGAGCCGTGAGATTTGCTTGTGTCGACACCATATAGGACACTATGTTCAAACCCTTTCGCCAGAGAACCGAACACTGTTCCAATGCCTGAGCGAGCAAGTATTGCAAGCTATTATCATTTTCCTTGCAAGCATTTCCTCTGCAAATATGTCCCTCTGATAAAAATGCACCCAGATAATTAGATATGCAATGTATGTTGAGTAAGGTGTAGATGGATTCGTCCAATGCTAGGCTAAAGTAGTGTACGCGGCAACGAACTACAGAACATGCGACAAAAGATCGACTGACATTACTGTTACTTCCCGTTCTTTGTTCATGTTTCTGTTCAAACCATTCGCGGTGAGTGCAACACTCTGTAAAGGTGTAGGCTACTACTCAGTGGGATTCCCTTGAACCAGAGTCAAGCCTAATGCCGATTCAAAACAAAAACAATCTAAACTCAAGCATATATCAAGAAATCAAAACACATCAAAGAATGAGTAATCACACGAAACACAGTCGGTACGGTAAGAGAGCTAAGTACATGTAGCTAAATTGATATGTAACAATACTGTGCCAACTGGCAGTAGTAATTGCGTTCATAATGAAAAATGTCGCTGGCCGCGGGTTGAGAACCCCTGCCCTACCGTATCATATACTTTGAGCTTTAATTTATTTCAGTTCTTTTGCCTGGATAACATACATATTGCAGTATAAAAGCAAGTGTAGTAATCAGAGTTGGATCAATTACAATATTTTAATTCAATTACAATTATAATTACTTTCTTGCATGTTTCAATTACATTACAGTTACAATTATTCAATGCTAAAAATATCAAATTACAATTATAATAACAATTACAATTACTTTTAAACAGGTAATTGATTCAGGAAAGAGGTGTTCTTTGACAACCGTAGCGACGTACTAGCAACAATATCAAGCTATTCATGTTTCATTCCTGATATGTAGAATACCCTATAATTAAAAATAACTCGAACGTATCCGAACTATTCCTAATCATTAGTACTGAAAATTATAAGTACAGAAACATGTTTCAAGCGACTGTTGAGAACCACAGGTTTGAGCGACTAACAGCGAATAGGCTACAGGACAGTCAATGAAATGTAATCAAACGATTAGGCTACTCAGAGCTGATTAATTTTTTTTTTCTATTTGTCGAATGTTAAATGTGCAATGAGATATATGATATTCTTTTTGCATGCACCATCGAGATGCTTTGACGACGGAGTTGCGATACGGCCGTGAGGTCATCTAGTAAGGATAATGAAATGTAATTGGTAAGGCGTCAGCGTTAAGGATGATACCGATAAGTTGCGTCAAATTAAAATAAATGCAGAAGAAAAGAACCTACTGATAACTAAGAATTACAATATTTTCGTTCGCATTTACATTTTCAGTTGCTCGGAAACTGTTAGATTGCATTTGATGAACATTAGGGTGCGAGAAGTTTCTGGCCCCAGTAAATTTGGTCAAGATTGGAGGTAAGGTTGGGATAACATCTCTACAAATGCGTGATCAAGTTTGATGAAGAGTTGGTTGGAAACTTGAATTTTGAAATTTGGAAACTTGATTTTTTTGGCTATTGTTGCAACATGCCTCGGTACTGGTCAAAGATTTAAAATAACTTTGACCGTGGTGTAGGAAATGGTTCGGCACACTTTTCTTAAGAGTTTATTTGCTGTTCATCCATTTTTGAAATATTAAGATTTAGTTTAGCCCACTGGTTTTATAACTTTTTTAGACACGCCCCGGTTCATGACAGTAAATATTTTGTGCCCCTTCTCGCCATAGCACACAATGAAACCATAAAGTTATCAATCCATACATATAGTTTGATGGTATGGAAGGTTATTATGAGTGTTGATGAGAGAATTCTCCAATACGAAATTCAGACTATACACCGAGCAATAACCATACAACGGAGGTGAATCGGACCATGCGCGGAAAAGATTTCAGTTCACTGGACCGTCGCGCCCCGTCTAGATCAGTGGTTCCCAACCTTTTTCGGTGGCAGGGCCAAATTTAGAATTTCAGAGTACGGTCGGGGCCGCACGAATACCAGGACAATGAAAGGAACCCAAAATAGTCACCAAAATACGAAAATTGGCATTATTCCGATCATTCGCTTGACGCCATTGGCCATTGTGTTGCCGCGCTCCCATTGTTCAGAACAATCAACCTTTGGTCGCTATTTCAGAGTAGTTTTATTGCCCTGGCGAGATTTCAATTAGTATTTTTGGAATCAGTGCGACACTTGCTTTCGATAAACACCGACATATCAAATTATTCGGACGCTTGCGTCGCGAGCTAGGACTACCAATTATGCTGCTTTTGACCGGCTAAGCAGTACGCATCTCGGCGTATTCAATCGTGAGCCACTTGTTGCACATCTATCCGTAAAATAGTTATCAATACCCAGGGCCGTAACAGCACTTCGTCACCTCTCCCCCAAAAAACGTTGCTCTTGGGCTCCCAATAGGGTGATAAACCGAACTTCAAAGCCCCCAGACCCCCCTCAGGCTAGACGACTGTTTACCGCTATTTATCATCGAAATCAGATGTCTGTTTTAGGCAGGTTTTCTCGACTAATCGCGCGAAGGGCGAAAAATTTCTATAAATCATTATCAAATCGGCCAATATAATCGGGACTTGCATATATATTGCTAGCAATTTTTATCCTCTCTCTGCTCACGTAATCAAATTGACCGGTTGAGCCGAGTGAGTTGTGTTTGAAAAGGTTGGACCACTCAATAATAATTAAACATCTTCCGGCATATGACCGTTGGCAGGAAAGAAACAGCATTCGTCAGGCCCCCCAAAACACTTATGTCTTGAGCTCCCATAGGGTGATAAACTGACCCCCGTCCCGCTGTTCGCTTCTGCCACGAAATCAGGATCACCGTTTAGTGAGCCAGCGCAAGGCGCAAAAATTTTCGATACTTCAAAATAAAATAGGTCAATAAGATCCGGAATTGCATATATATTGCTATCAATTTCTTGTCTTCTCTGCACACGTAACCAGAATTACCAGCAGAGCTGAGTGTCGTGGAAACTGTAGGGCCAGTAAATAATAATTTAACATATTCGGACCAGGGATATATAGAACTCCGGGATGGCTGACTGCGTCAATTGCGTCATCGCGGTATGACCTAAGTAGGTCCAGATTAGCGCATTCAGTTTTGATGCACGTTCTGGTCAGCCGCTTTATATGTGTTCAATTTTAAGTCTTTGAGAGCGGTAGAGGCATATAATATCCATGTTTAAGTTCTTTTAGAAAGCTAGAGGTTAACCCAGGTTATGAGATGTTCAGGTAGTCTGAAACTTTGCGGTATTAGCTCTATCTCGTCAGCAGCAATTTACCGGTATACCGGTACGGTCATTTGGTCGCCTTCGGAATATCTCTGCTTCTGAAGTATCTTATGTAACATGTTTTGCTGCGTTGATAATCGTGAGAAGATAACAGAATGTAGAAAACTTTCCAACGTTAACATTGATATCAGCAGCATGATTTTGATCACGCCTTGCGGTATGTTTTTCATTACTTATGTTATGCGATATAATGTATGTCACCATCCAAGGCTGTACACTGTACAGTGTACAGTGTATATTGTACAAGTACAAGTGTACATTTACACTGTGCCGAGTCGATTATGAATATGCAGGTTGTGCTGGTATTGCAGACTTATTCCAGATCATTGCTGGATTATTCCTAGTAAGAATTGGAGCCACCGAGTAGACTACCGGTATGCAAGATTCAAGAGGCATTTCAATTAAGGATAACCAAACATTTGAATCTAATACAAACACAACACGTCAAGGTCGTTGCAATTGTAAGTGTCCATAACAACTGTTATAACAACTGTTGAATCCAATCTTTGTTACAGATACTATTCATCAGTTACGTGTCTGATAAAACAAGGCAGGCATATGTTTGTTAATGAACGGCACCTTAATGCTACAATACTGGAATTATACTTCAACAGAAGTGCACTGTTGTGAACTGCCAATGGCTGACTCCCAGAATATGGCCACAGCATTTGTTGACCATTTGCTCTTTACTGAAGCCTTGAAGATGCCCACTCCCTTGAATGGATAAGCCAACGCAATCGTCAGGACAGGATAGGACCCTGAGATATGGCCTGTCTTTACCATATAAACACTTATAGCCTATATATACTATACTGGCCATATCCCATTGAAATCTTGGCAAATATGGCCACAATCTGAATATTTGGATCTCGTGCCTCCTCACCGAGATGTTTTTTCAACATGGAAACATCTATCGCTCTATCGGAAAATCTGCAAGACAATGATACTGAATATTTCTTAGCTGATAAATGGCATGAAATGCTTCAGAAGGCCCATTCGTGATGTACCGTTAAGCCAATGGTGGTAATTACTTCACTGCGGTCGTGAAACTATTTCTAGGTGAACAAAATATCAGCTGAATTCAGCAACTGGGTCTACCGAATGCTTCTCAAATTCATAATAATATGTACCAAACTTCTACCCCCCCCCCCCCCCCCCCCCCCCGAGGCTACATTTGAACCTGAAGAGAAGTATCAATGGTTTGTTGATTTCTTGATCAACTTTCATTGAGTGACGTAGAAGATGACAATGCTGCTATCACAATTTCGAGTCCTTGCAGGCCGTGCTATCTTTTTGTTATTGGAAATGCTCCATGGTAGAGTTGCATTTAAAACAAACGGTGTTTTAAAACACTTTGTTTAGAACATGCTTTAAACAGTGTTTTAAACAAAGGCCCTTTGAAAAATAAAATTTTTTTAAGATGTAAAATTATGCCATAATTGTGTAAATACTTTCCAAAAAACATGTTGTGTGAGCCTACGGACGATTACCACCCGATATAGCCGACTAATATCGATACCCAGGTAGCACGCCTACTTGGGTACCACAAGGTATCAAGGTGAGATGAATTGTGGTAACCAGCTGGTGAAACCATTCGGGAACCTTACATTTTTGGCCCCATATTACAGAGGTATTTTCTGGGGAACCATGTGGGTAACCCACCAAGCTGATAGCGAAGACAATATTACGACCCTGGTCCTTGTGGCAGTAGCAGTGACAGTGTCACTGGGCAGATAATTCGATGTAGACATGTGCTAAGGCGATGTTAGGTAAATCCTACACGTTAGTTAACTTTAACATTGTATACTGTACAGTACATACCTGCTACCAACACTCACTCACACCAAACAATAAATACGGTAATCTGAGTATATAATAACCTTTACGGTGGGTGAGTGAGGCCATCATCACTGTTTAAGTGTAATCGTTGAGTTATATTTTCAACTGAACAAGACACACACAATGTACAATGCGATAAGATACAAAGCGATGTTATGAACAGATAGGAGGATGCCGACCGACGCGCCGTTGCCGTCTTTTAGACTGACATCTACCTCGGCTTAGAGTGCCCGCCGTCACAGTTACTCTCGATGTTGATCATTTTCGAGGCCACGGCCCTTGCTAGCGATTTCCATAACTTGTGAGTGCATTCTTTCGTCGAGTCATTCTCGGGTTTCATGTCGCAGGAAGAGGAGCCCGGACAAACCTCCAACGGGAGTCGAACCGAGGCCGCCCGATTCTTAAACGCTTATCGTCACCAGTACCCGAATTCAATTCATATGGTGGTGGAATTCAATTTGGAAATGTCCGAGCGACCAGCATCGCAAATGAATAAATCGGAAACCGATTATAATATGACTTTACTATATAGATGAACAAACCTTGCTGTAGGAAAATATAAGAGAAGCATCTATTTCGGAAAACTACTCGGTCACATGTGGGAGCCGTATGAAAAGTCGACAATTCTTCATTGACGAAAATAACAAGTTCCAATTATTTGATCACAGAAATTTTACGAGTAAAATTAATCCTGAGTTAAAATAATAGATACAGATAAGGGATCAAGGTAATGGGATCCACGCAAGAAAATTATACCACACGCTGTGAGGAATTGAGTACTCTAGCAACGGAAATTTAAGTTCACTTCAGTGTGACAAACGGTCAATTTTAAATAGTTCAAATCACATTGACGAAGTAAAGCATGGTAGGGGTTTTAATGTTCGAGGTTCGAGCAACCAACAGGGATAGCATAATAGCTAGAAAACTTTACTACATATGGAACCACCTTTATTATTCGATGAAATAATGATGGAAAATAAGGTTGGTTCCTGTGTGGGTGATATATGGGAATTCTGAGCTCCTCCATAAGTGGATTTCTCATGTTTCAAGATGATTTGATATCAAAAACTCAACGAGTAAAACTCCCCCGAGTTCAAATTGATAGGTACAATTAGAAAGAGACTTATTGCAATCTACCTGGGATTGGTATGGTATAACCACGCATCTTTATGGATGGAAATCCCGCTTGGTTTCGATGTGGGTTACATGTTACTAACCCATTCCGATCATCCATCCCACCTAACCACTTAAATTCCACCTGGATACCAAGTGGGCGTGCTAGCTGGGTATGGGATGGCTGGAACCCTAAAAACAGTCGTTTCAACAGCAATAGTACAGATATTTCGTCAAAGGAGCTATATTTCCTCTATATTTTCAATTGTCAATGCCAATCCAATATGACGTCACAATTGAATATTCTTGACGTCATGGCTTAAAAAAAACAATAAAAGTATGAATTATACAGCGGCCTCGTTTTAAACATGTTTGTTTTAAATGCAACCCTACTCCAAGGTAATTGTGGATTAACGCGAATTGACACGGTTGATTTAATCGATCCTACCCCCCCCCCCCCCCTCTTCCCAGCTGCACGGTTTTCGACAATGGCTTGTAAATAGGTAGATGACGCTGATTTATTCGTTATACACTCTGTTATTTATGGCCTGATGCAGATTATATGATGTGTAGAAATTAAACACATTCATGTTTTACTGAAGCTCAGAGTTGTCATACTTTACTTGGTTGGCTATACAGGAGTGTCATACTTTACTCGGTTGGCTATACAGCAGTAAGGTTGAGATATGGGAAGAATGTCTAGCTTACTCACTGACTATTCTGCAAAAGGTCGAGTATCATTATTCTAGAAACAGCTGTATCGCTAGCTTGCAGAAAAGTGGATATTTCGAGGTAGATTGCAGGTAACTTTTTGGACCTACTTAGGTAAAGGCCAAAAAGAAGTCAGCCATCCCGGAGTTCTATATATCCCTGATTCGGACGAGCGGACCCGTTGGTACAACTTCGTTACATGATGTTATTTCGTGACCTCCAGTCTGCTATATCAAAAAATATAGAATCGCCCAAACGTACTTAACTAAAAGATGCACATGATTTCAAATTGGTAGTTCTTCACTGGCATATAATTCTTCCCAGCGGGATGGTAGCCATTTTTTGTCGTGAGGTTCAGATTGCCAAGACAGGAACATTCGGCGCCAGTCATTTGGGCGCCTATGGTCAATTATATCTATATGTATTTTGGATACATAATGAAGTTTTCAGTCAGCGTAAGGGCACTCCTTTTCGGCCTAGTTTTTTTCGCTGCCGATCGTTCTGGCACACTTCTTGGAGTCGCATGTTGCATGGCCTAAGACTTCATATGTCTTCGTGCGTCGTGGCGCGGTAATGGTCAACGCTGATATGCCCACTTCTATAAATCTTGCCCACTTCTAGAAATAATTAGGATACTTGTAAACTTGAGATCACGCCCAGCGCGAAATTTTTTTGAACAAGTTCAATAAGATTTCATAAAATACTCAATTTTGCTAATTCACTTAATTATTTTGGGCCCCCTTCGAGCTCGCTCGTCCCCAATTGGGGGGTTTTGGGTGCGGCAGTTACGGTCCTGTCAACACCTATATCTAAACCTATATCTATAGATACTGCTCGTATAACTGGAAAGGTAGGGCACATTGCATTGAAACAGCACTGACGTAATCTTAGCATAGCAGTGTACTCAGAACTTTCCTGCAATCCAGACTCCAAGCCAAGCAAGAGTATTTTATATATATAATTTTCTTTCATAAAGCGATTTCTCAATATTTTTGTGGGTGCTGCAAGAGGGCTAGCTGGGGGCCGCATGCGGCCCTCGGGGCCGCGGTTGGGAATCACCGGTCTGGATGCTTTCACGACGCCCAATTGGGCACGCCCCCAGTTTGAGAACCACTGGTTTAGCCTATATTGTAATTCACAAAGTTTTCTGTGCTGCTACTGAAGTATGGGAAACAGTTTAGCGTGACTGAATTATCTAGTTATAACGCAGCACGCATAGAACACCGATGTAAATAGGCTAATTCAGTGCTTTTCAACCTGTGTGACGGTTCGCACTTGTGCGAATGAAAAAAATTGCAGTGCGAATGACGAAGGTGGTGCGAATGAAAATCCCGGATGAGTGCGAATGAAAATCGTGAATCATAATTGTTAATTTTTCTGACCTGGAATAATTCAAATAAACCTAATAGAAAATTCAAAGGCAATGAAACTTTTGTTGTTGCGATTCAATTGTAAAAACTAGTTTAACTTACGACCCACCACTAATCGTAGCTCTCACAAGCCATAGTGAATTAATATTTTTGCACTATAATTATTACGCAACCAAAAGCCTGGTCTGGTATCTTCTGTAGTGGCAGACATACAGTATATCACGTCACCCCGGCTGAGCCTGCGACAGGCTGAAAAAGGGACGTTAAATTGACTTTCTGCTTTCTTTCGCTGAACAATCATCGATTACTGGGAGGCACGAGGATAGTAGTAAATACCATCATTATAGACTCACATTTGCAACTTACTGTAACGCAAATTTTTACCCCTTCAAGGGTTATGAAAGTATGGTCCGCAAAGGGTATAATTTGGGGTCGACACGGTGCCAGAGCTATCTGTTAATATGTATGTATTATTTGTTGAATTTATTGCAAAGAATTCTGCGATAGTTTTTACGAATCCGAGGTCACGGAGTTGTGTAGGCTACTGTAGCCAATGAGGGAGACACCCAGAAAATATGGCTTTATCATGAGAATTCATGATAAGATTTGTCCGACTGGGTTTTCTGGAAAACATGGTCGAAGACCGTTGGGATGAGCTGGTGTAGGGACTGGCGATGTGCAACGAGCGAGTTCAGGTCTATAAGACTCATTCATTTCGAGGCCTACCCCTTCTGCGTCGGGTCACATTTAGACGTAAAGCTTTGGCCAACAAACGGCTGGTAAAATGCGGTGCCAAAACATGAGCATTGACAAAACCTTGGCCAAAAAATGACCAATGCTGGAAGGTCAAACCATTCGATATGGATTGGATTATAGCGTGCTCTGTCGTGGGCGCGCGTTCTTCTAGGTCCGCGGCTCGGTAAGACAAAGTAGACACGTCAGCATTACCTTTTTAATAAAACAACTAAACCACGACGATGCTCGTCCGACGGAGACTAAAAGACGACTGCCACATAGGTTCGCAAACGGCAACAAATACCAGCATGATTAATGATCAGTGAGGGTAATCAGGGAGCGGTACGCTACAGGATATGCTCCGTCGTCGACACGAAATAGTCCCGTTTTTGCAATCTTAGTTGACAGTAGTACAACTCCGACACGCTGAGGAGTTTAATTCACCCTAATTTGAAATCACGTGCGTCAGACATATTTTGTAGAGCAGTGTTGGATAGAATTGTGGTTTGCGCGCTCTGTATGTCATACATGTTCGTAAAATCGTAGCATACTACTGTAATACTAAAACCGAATTCTTTTTCGTGGGTGAGGCTCGGTTCGCAAGATGCCACGAAAACTCAGATTCTGGTTGTAGTCTAAAAAGCTTCTTTAACGTTATTAAACTATTATGAATTCTCAAGCTAGATTGAACTAAAGAGCAGAACACACAGTATCGTGAGTTTATCTCAAGCCATCCCTAGCACTAGTACACGTTTTTGTACAAAGCCCAGCAAAATGATATATATCATTGGTTGTGAACTTGTGTAGGCGAGAAGGGTTTTAGTGAAATAGTTTAAATCAAAACGAGCGAAAATAGTAGCCTTTTAATGAGACACTTGATATAGCATAAGATACATAGTAGCCAATTTGTTTCACATCTGAACAAATAAATGTTGTATTTTAATCTTCTTTTTGAATAACAATTTTCGGTTAATTTGTGCGAATGAAATTTATTTTACAAAAAAAGTGCGAATGAAGCTCAAAAAGGTTTAAAAGCACTGGGCTAATTATTACATGTCGTGACTGTTTATTAAGGCCTTAAGGCCCCTCGTCGTCAAACTGGTTCGTACCGGATTTTCACTGGTGCGGCGAATAAATGATTGATTAAATGATTATTTTATGTTGTGATTGTCAGGTTTCCATGAAAATGTAATTGAGATTGTAATTTAGCAAAATTTTGATCAAATTACAATTACAATTACAATTACAGAAAATAGAAATGCTTCAATTACAATTACAATTACAATTGCATGAAAATATGTAATTAATTACATTTTACTCAATTACAAATTGCAATTGATCCAACTCTGGTAGTAATGCCTTTAATTTCCGGAAATAAAGCTACACAATATGGCATTTTACGATCCACCATATTTTTTATTAACGTTTACTAATCGCGCAAAGTGTTTACACCGTATCCTATACAACTTTTCCGTATTGCTCTTCGGTTAAACTAGGGGCCTTATAATATGGGGGAGTTCGCCATACCGTAATATTTTCTAAATCCTGGTGTTCGATTAAACATAGAATTAGTATCGCATTTCCATATCAATACTATCATTTTTATCCCATGATGCGGACGAATGCCTATGCTGTCGAAAATTGAATACCTCCTCATATGCATCAATATGAATCAAGCTCGGTACCTTTCACATAGCTCAATTTGCACCTTTTTACAATCCATGCGAACGAATTACGATCGTTTTCACAACTACTAACTTTCTTGAGTAGATTTAAAGTCAGTCAATACTACTTCTACTTCAAGTAGTTTAAGGTCGCTTATGTAAGAAGTACTTCTACTCCAGGGTTGGGTAAACTACGGCCCGCGGGCTGCAACACCGTTCTGTGCGGCCCGCGAGAATATGAATAAACTTAATAAAAAATATTTAAAAATGCGTTCTAAAAATCGATTTATTGCAGGGACTACATTAAACTTTTTCTTGGTATATTTCACCATGATAATTCTAAGGCAGTGTTTCTCAAACTGGGAGGCGTAAAAGCATCTGAAGGGGGCGCGGAGCTGAGCTCAACTGAAAAATATTTTGCGCTCTGCGCGATTTACATCCTGTTCATAATTATTGCTCTTTATTTAGTCTGAATTTCATATTTAAATATCTGTCATCCACAGTCGTAACCTTCCATGCCATCAAACTATCCGTTAGGTTTTCTAGCATCTTGGTTGTGTTTTGTGATGTGACGATAAGCGGGCCGCGAAATTTTTCACCGTCGTTAAGACGCGGAGTGGCGCGTATCTTGAAAAGTTTGAGAACCACGGTTCTTAGGTAAATACTTCCTATAATATTTTTTATGTTTAAGTTCTGGCGTGACAGCCCGATCTCAAGGCCCGCGCAGTTTGAAAGGTTTTAAATGCTAAACATTACAGATATCCTAACCGAGATTGATAAAACTCGGATCACGAGTGGGATTTATTTATATAGTGCGGCCCGCAAATGGATTCAGATGTTGAATGCGGTCCGCTAGCTCAAAAGTTTGCCCACCCATGTTCTACTCGTACTTGAGTAGATTTTTTCATCGCTACTTCAACTTCTATTTGAGTAGCTTTCTTGACTACTTTGACCACCTCTGGTTGCAGTACACTGAAAGGATTATAATATATATATATATTTTCGGAATCAATGGGACAATAGCTCTCATTCAAGCAAGACCAATTTTGATAAATTTATAGTTCGGGTCGCAAGCTATTTACGAAGTTACTATAAGTTCTAGCCGTATTTGGTTACTTATCCAGAATTCAACTACCTACCTGTCCAGCTGTCATTGCGCAAGTCAAGTAGAGTGAGACCACCAAGCGGACTCGTATCGATAATATCCAAAAGCACCAGGTGGCAGTAACAATTGGTAGAAGACTTACGTTCCAACGAGTGATTTGGAGACTGTTTTCTTTCATCGCTTGACTGCAAAAGATCTGATATCTATCGATTTTATCGTCAAGTAATTATCTTCAGACCTGTCTGGCAATGTGACGACGAGCCTTTTCTCTGTGACATCATATATTGGGGGGTGGATGAAGACGATTCCGTGTCCAGACCGATTACTTTCAGCAGACGCCGATTCTCTGAAAACCTTACCAGAGAAATGTCAGACACCACACGTACAGATAAAGAGATGTGAAGGATCATGATTTCATATTCTAATCGAACATGAATCCAGAACGTTTTTCCGAAACATGATCGGATCCGGACGTTATTTTTACAATCGGGGGTCAACGAAGCATTTCAAGGGGTCCGCAAAGCCTCTAAATTTGCAGCATGATTGATAATTAACCTAATTTTTCATTTTCTAAAGTAAGGAAATCATAAGGAAGTTTCTCTTCATAACTGCTAAAACTTCAGGACTCACATTACCAGAATGGCTTTCTGCGATTAAATATATCCTGTACTGCGCAGTATATCGATAATCAGGGTAACCACGCAATGTTAGCAAAATATTTTGGATTTGACGTTGTCAGTCTCAGCAAATTAGTGAACAGCCGTTAAAATAAAAATTCCTCATTTTTTCCCCTAATCTCAAGCGAAGGGATTGAAACGGCACGGCAGGCTATATTTTCTCCCGAGGTAGGCCTATACCTAATCACTATCCTATAGAAGAACTTCAAGTAGAGCATGCAGCTGGACAGAATTGATAAGGCTGGACGTAATATCAACATTTAAAATATGTTTCTCAGTTCTTGTGCCAAATATGTTCCGATATTAAGACAATAGTGTAGTCGTAAGCCTTATAAGTTATAAGGTTGAGAACCACTGGTCTATTGCATGAATTTGACTTGGTATATGTTTACCGCAATGATGTGAACCCGAGTTTTACTAGTTTCTGCGTTGAACCACAATTTTAAAGAATCCTTAGTACCAGATTTCAATCTATTGGCGGAAGTATAATCGGAAAATGCCGACGGCCTTGAAAACTTAAAAATATTGAGTAGAAGTAGTCTTAACTAATAATCACCTGAGCACGTTGTCCAAGTAGACAAACCTACTTGAGTTTTCAAGTAGAATTGGAAGCAGTGTAGAATGTAAAAGCACTCGGTAAAGTTGGCAAGGTGTAGGCAACTGATACAAAGTAGCCTACGAATGCTTCGCTGCCGCCCACTTCTACACGCATAAATGGGAAGTAGTTTTGGGATTCGTACTTTAACATTGACGACAGAATCCTAATTGGATCACGATTTTGTTTTATCGATTCCGGAAAACCATGACCTGCACAACTCTAATAGATATTTTTCTTTCCCACCGGCATTGCTTGTTCAGTGGCCCGCAGATTTGAACTCTCGGTTACAGGAAACTTGAGTGCAACTGCAGTTCTGCGTATTGTTAGAAAGGATACGACACAGTGAAATGCAAAAATGGCAGCAGAGGGGGCGATGAAAATCCAAATCACGCGATCCTCGGTAGCAATCCAGCAACTGAAAGAATATTCCTTAAATCGGGAACCATCCCTAAAGTCTCTCATTCCTACTTATATGATTTTCCGAGTGTTTCGATGGCCGCTGGGGCGGTGGTTGCGACGTATACACCTGGTACGATCCATCCCATAATGTAATAATGAGAAACTCTAGCGCTGGGCGATTTTGTAAGATTATCTGCAATTGTCACATTCTTGACATTAACTACATGAGACAGCAGTTACGAATTTACCCGACTGATGATCTTGCGGTAGACCCTCGCCTGAACATGGCCCCACGTGGTCATCCATGTTACCAGAACATTTCCTGTTGTGGAAATGTGGATATTCTAATTCCATAGCCTACTTTACATACATTTTACAACGTAGGCTATATGAGATGGCTTGCAGTACATGTGGGTATAGAGACCGGTCGATTCCCGACCGATAATATCGAGTCGATATCCCACTGGAAAACATTGGAATCGCCCATATTCGTGACGGCATAGCATGGTAGCACGTAGTCAGAAACTATAGCTACGGCACTGCTACACTGGAAATATCGCTATAAAATATCCCGGATGTCCGGATGCAGCATTTCTAGCAATGACTGTTAAGCTGTATAAATAAATAGGCTTCTCTAAAGTTTGGGAAATGAGCCTTAAAGGTAGCTGATGACATATATTTTGAATATCGACGTAAGGTAATATAGCGGCGTAATCGGCGAAGGTGCTATTTCTCGGTTTGATCGGTGTCAGCTTCAAAACCCGGTGTAGGTCGGGCTCTACCTAAAAGTGTCTGATACTATATTTACTTCTCACCTCGAGTTTTTATCCGAGACAGTGTTTCCGCTTGCCGAAATTCGGAACAAATGCATTGTTTCAGTGGCAAGCCACGATTGAGAAGCTAGGTTGAAGAACTGAGAATTGGTGTCGTAACACATTCAATTTAAGGGACAAAGGTAGGCTAGTACATACGTTACCTGCGTTGCGATAGAAACCGCTGTGCAATCAATTGATCCCGGCACCCTTTCCGAGCCGACCAACAGTAACACATTTGAAACGATGAGACAAACGCATACATTCCTGAAAATTTTCCGAAGGTTTTCGTTACACGTAAATTTTATCGATATGTCGAAATGCATACCAGTGAATGTGATTGCGTACTCCGCTCGCACCCATTCCACAAATCAGACCCGCTACGCAGAAATACAATACGGCCGCGGATATCGAGCATGTCACTGCGATCGTCTTGAAGGCTTCGTCGATTTCTTCAGTCATCGGATATATAAAACTGCTAAAAAAGGTCAAAATGACATCAGCTTGCATCTGACTGAACCTCGACTTCCATCGAGAGGTATAGACAATGACTGTATAGCGGAGATTCGCGCATCTTATGCCTAGCACATGTTTAGGCTACGGTTGCGCTCAGTAAACCCAGACAAGGCATTGGTGTAGCCATAGGTGTTTCATTGAACACTAACGATTCTGCGAGCAAGTCTCAGGAGCTCGATGGAGGTCAAGACATACACTTAGCTCATCTATATGATTTGTGATGATACAACCATCATGGCAATTTTGGTTGAAGGTTTATGATAGGGTCGATCAGTCGTCGAATTGTGACTATTAGGGTTCGGGTTGGATTTAAAACAAATGGTCGTTTGAAACACTTTGTTTAAAATATGCTTCAAGCGAGGGGTGTCAAACATACGACCCGCGGGCCGCATCCGGCCCGACAGACCATTTAATCCGGCCCGCGAGGCCATTCGTAGTAAATTGAAAAGGATTGTATTATCCAGAATATTTTTAACAGAAGTTTTA
Source organism: Botryllus schlosseri (assembly GCF_051294905.1). Classification (NCBI taxonomy): domain Eukaryota; kingdom Metazoa; phylum Chordata; class Ascidiacea; order Stolidobranchia; family Styelidae; genus Botryllus; species Botryllus schlosseri. The sequence continues at coordinate 30,333,827 of NC_137239.1, read as the reverse complement.
GTAATAAATAATTTTATGTGAGTAACTCCTCAAGACAGCTAATGTCGAACATATTCACAGGCCACATTATAACCAACATTCGGCAGTGTTGAGTTCTCACTCAAATAACAATGCGAACAAGTCGGTGATATTGACACAACATTTTGAGAAGGCAAAAAAGTGCAAACTCAGTTCAGAGTTTTCTGGAAAAACGGACCACATAATAGCTATTCAGAGGCGGAAACGACAATCCGAAAAATAATATTCCAACTTATATTGCCGTTAGAGTCACTGTTCCTGTGGCTTATAAATGTGTTCAATTGGCCAATAGTCGTATTTTTGCCAATCCCATTGTTTACGAATACCGGTGTTTCTCGAATAGAGCCCACATAATCTGAGATATAATAAATATAATACTATTTCGCATAGTGTTGATATAAAATGAAACATTCCAGTGAAAAACAGAGATATGGATTTGGAGGTAACATGTTGGAATCATTTGACTGGTCCGGCCCGCGAGCGATCAAAATGTTTCCCGACCAAGTTGAGTTTGACACCCCTGCTTTAAGCAGAGTTTTAAACAAAAGCCTTTTAAAAATATTTGTTTTTTAAAGTTGTATAATTATGCCATAATTGAGTAAATACTTTCCAAAAAACATGTTGTATGAGCCTACGGAAGATTACCACCCGATATAGCTTACGTATACGATATAGACAGGTTGATACCCTCAAAGTAGTCGGTTCAACAGCTATTGTACGTAAATATTTCGTCAAAGTAGCTATATTTACCCTATCTTTTTAATTGTCAGTGTCAATCAATTATAGCGTCACAATTGAATATTCGTGACGTTATGGTTTGAAACAAGCAACAAAAAACACGTTATGAGCAAGCGGCTTGTTTTAAACATGTTTATTTTAACTTGATTTTTGTTTTATTCGTGGTGGTACGTCGTGCGCAAGTGGCGTACGCAGGGAAGTTTCGGTTTCGAAATAGAAACCCTGTCCTTTCGATATGGCGATTCTATCTTTCTGTATTCAACAGCAGCAAAAGTAAAAATGATTTGCAATAAATATTCATGATCACGTTTATAGGTTTTGTGTGAAAAATATAACTTAATTGTTTGGTTCTTTTAACACTCTCTTGATAAACAGTTCATTTTATGCGCCAGTATAGCCTATTGCAATGTAGTTTGTGTGGTAGATGTTTGTTTCTATGACTGAAGATTTGGGGTTCCACGAAAGCTTGCAGATTAGCATAAGTGTCCCGCGGGTTAATGAAGATTAAGAACCACTGCGACAAGGAATGATCGGCCTTCTGCACGGAAAGGTAGCTGCATGGACGGAGTTTGTTTCACTAAGTCACCACCAATCGGAACATGCAGTGCAGACTCTATTAAATCAAAGGTTTCCAACCCGGGGGGATTTTTTAAATTTTTAGGGAGAAATTCGGCTTTAGTGCTCTATCTTTGGATTCACGGGGGTTTTTAATTTTTATAGTGAAACTAGTTTTATGTATCTTTTGGCGGATTTTAGCTTGATGTATGTTTTAACGCTATCTGTAGAAATTCCACCCCTGATAAAGAGAGACTCGCGAGAAGATTTCGTCGAGCCCACGACAGCCTCTAACAAATTGCCACTAAGCAGGGAGAAGTCATACCAAATTCAGCTCAATGCCTCTGGTGAAAATGTTTACCTTTTTAAAGCCAGCATCTGAGCTAGCGTGAAAAAACGTGCTAAATTCGTCGATTCAACGCACGGCGAACTTGATTATATAGTCATACATATAGTCGCTCTAGATTGTCGGACCGCGATCTATTGACCTTGCTTTCCGACACACGTCCCCCCATTTTATTGCTTTTTCGTTTAATGTTATCCTCCATTGCTTTTCATTCAGTGTGCACACCTCTTTACGTGTTCTAGGCCAAGGTGAACGTCTGATTTCGAAGACTAATCCAAGTCGTTTCTACACCTTCCTAGTTTTTCAAGTTATCGCAATTTTGCGGTGTATTGAAAGGATAAAATTATCGACAATAAACTCAACTCAACACCTACAAAACGACAATCGCAAAGATTATTTACTTACACGGAAGCTTTGATTACGTATTCTCCCACATAGACGACTGCAATGAGATTTTCCGAGCTTGAAATGCGATCTCCTGTTCTGATACTAATATTGCTGGCGCTTCGCGTCGATTATCTCGATTATTTCGAGAAAATTGAATGAAATTAGCTTTCACCCTCCGGAAATCATTCGACTGTTGCAAATTCCGTTTCGCTACGCTTTCCTTGTGATCATCGTGTCGAACTATAGATAACTAACCTACGTAGGTTAGTTATCTATAGTCGAACAAAACTCTCCGAACCGGATATTGTACATATCCGGTCAATATTACCGGCTATCAAGGCTAGAAGTGTGAAAATATCACCTCGAGTATTGCGCCTGACGTAATTCCCAGTAGGCATGAACAGTTGCCGCTCAAAATACCCCTCGACAGTTCGTTGGTGTTTAAATGAGAGATAGGTCATTGCAACTGAATGAGTTACAATTTGATGGATTTAGTTTAGTCGTAAATGCGCTGTTTAAGGTTGATTTGAAATACTATCTAAGTTAGAGAGGCGATAGATAAGGCCTCGGAAACTAGCGTGTTGTATAAGATCTTCCATTCGCCGGAATAGCCTACGTTTACGAAATTCGTGACGCAGAGAGTGCAACATGCGTTTGGATGGAAAATGCGTAAAGTTTTTAAAATGCTTTCAGTCTCAGTTCAATTTACTCGCGTGCCGTGAGTCCTCGTTAATAGATTGGTAGTTTTGAGCACACCAGTAGAACACTGACTACCAACTTGATTATAAAGAAATGGGGGCATTAAGTTGATCAACAGCATTCTCCAAGCTCAGAATATATCCAAAGGATCGATCTCGAATTTATTATGAACTCTGATCATCTCATTTTCTGCAGTGAAATTTAGGGATGGCTCTGATTCCATACGAAAACTTGTGGCAGTGCCGACGACGACACCTCAGAGGTGCTTTGCAAAGTTTTGTGTTCGCTTCTGACTTGAGAAATCAAACCAGCGACTTTGACAATCCCGGACACGACTGGATTTCAAGAAAATATCGTGATGACCGCATGGTGGAGGTGGAGAGGAAATTCGACGAGATGGTGCGCAGGGTTGATGCGCGGTAGGTGTCATAGTTGGAAAAGCTAGAATTATCAAGTTATCCTAATGTGTCATATGTACCGGTTAAGGCTATCTCCCTGATGACTATAGTAATTAGTAACCCACTCTAAACAGTTGCATATAACTCAGTGTTCCACATACTTTTTTTCACAACGCCCCCTATTCCCGACAAAATATTTTTGGTTCATTTTACAGTCACTGGATTTTTGTATTGATATCATTTATTGGCGCCCCGATGTAGCCTACGTTACGTACACTGTGTAAGATTTACATTTTTTGTAAACATTCTAGGGCGCAATCAGTGTGTTATCAAGTGTGGAAGTAATTTATCTTCCAAATCGTCGTGCTTCGATGTGGCACGTTATGCGCTTAAAACGACGTCGTCCTCGTTTGAATGTGTGCTCATTACTTTCGCTCGTTCAGTGTCACTCTGATTAATCAGTTTATTCTTTGTTTGATGGATTTTCTGATTTTTGTTAGAAAACTCAATGTTGAATAACAATAAACATATGTGGGGAGAGCGTTGGTGATGATTTCCGATTGAATGCATATTGTACGACCGCGAGCGACGTCAACACACACTCATAAAGCAGACTTTGGTGAACAGACATTGCTATTAATTTGCAGATTTCCCAAACATCTCCCCATAGTCCATTACCGCCCACGTTACACTCCCATTTCCCCCAATCACCCAATCTCTAGCCGGCGCTCCCTTATAGGTCGCAAACTCCCCTGCAGGGAGCGCTTTCGTCCATATTGTGAACCATAGGTCGGTGTCTTTACTGTGTAATATCCTATAGTTTTCGTGCAGCGATTCTTTGCTTCATCTGGCAATCGGGTCTTATCCCGTCCCATGGGATGGTGATATGCAATGTTCCCTCTAAGCTGCGCGCGTGCGCAAATGCGCAGTACTGAAACGGTCTCCGCGCACAGAAAATCTTGGCCGCGCACAAAAAATCCGAAGTGATGACTTTTTTTTTAATCGTTGCGCACTGTTGTCCAAGGCACCGCGCAGGCGCTCAGACTCGAGAAAAATGAGAGGAAACATTGCCAGGGGTAAATAGTGCTAACGCTGAAGTCTGAAACCGAGGTAAGCCTGCAGCCCGCAAAGGTAAATATTGCGCTCTGCGAAGCAATGAGAATTTGCAATCGTGTGCGCCTCACGAAACAGATTTTTTTTAGAATGATATCGTACGCGTGAGCGATACTGATATCATTTCAATAGCGCATTCCTTGTGGGAATGGCGATATAAAATGGTGTAACGAAGTTGTAAATAACAATGGGCTCTAGCTCGAAGTTAAACTACGAGAAACTAAAGAATAGTCTTGTCCGCGTGGCATGATTGTTATGTAAGATTTACTTTACAATTGCATGTCGCGAATTTTTGAAGTCATCACTTCCATCAGGCAAATCTGATCACGTATGGTGATATAGGGTAATATGCAGAATATGCAAGTACAAGCACTAATATTGTTGAAAAATCCAATCCTTTGCAAACGTTGATCAGGAAATGCAGCAACTATATGCACTTTAAGGCGTTGCGTTGGATCAGCTTCTCAGCAGCACAAATTTGTGATTTTATTCGATTGGTTTGAACGGGTATCTTCTGTAGATAAGGTCATACGGTGATCTTGTTCTTGCTTCAATCAGACTTGAATATTCGTATCATTATATCTGACTGTATGTCTTGAAAGTAATGAGTGCGTTGCCGGTATCAAGACGTCACATCAGTGTTTTAACGCGATAGGTCTACATCGATCGCATGTATTGATTTCGGGTGCGTTCTCGTGCGTGTATGTCTGTCTTCTAGTAATCCATAGTATATCAACATACGTACATTGATTAATTGTGACGTCACACGTAGTCGCACAGCATTACGATTCGCCGTATACAGTAATTGCGGTTACATGCGTCCATTTGTGTCGCTATAAGTGTTTTAGCTAGCTGCTTGCCGGTGGGCCAACGTTGAGTGAATACTCACTAATTCTGCTTAGCACTGTTTATACTGACCGCTTTTAATGATGGCAAAACGAATGGGTGGTTTCTCATCCCCCCACCAAGCCAAATTGACAAAGAGCTGTGATTCGTTTAAAATAGAATGGTTGTCGGAGCACGTGAAAACGGAAGACAAAACTATAAAATTAGGTGAGATTTTTTCTTTCTCGAGCGAGAAAGGTCTAATGTGCAAAATATGTCGAGAAGCCAAAATATCAAACGAGTTTTCGGATGGTAAAATGTGGAAAGCATGGAGACTGGATTACCTTAAGCGTCACATTAAGCACAAAACCCACGTGAAAGCGGTCGGAATCGTAAGAAGGTGCAAGATGAGAATTGGAATCGGTACATTACTGACTGAGAGCATCAACGATCGAGAGAAGAGGAGCGAGCTGTCACTCGTGAAGAAATCCAACCCCGAGCAAGTTAAGGTTCTCGTCGACAATATTCTCCTAGCCATAAACATGAATACTTCTATGCTGTCAGTTCAACAAATTCACGATCACATGGCAAAGTACGTGAGTGTTCCAGAGAGCTGGCGAAGCAAAAATTATGCCTTTGAGTTTGTGAATTCTATCAATCAAATAGTGCAGAATGAGACAATGTGCAAACTTAGAAATGCACATTGGCACACTCTGATCGTGGATGAGAGCACAGACATAACGGTGCACAAAATGCTAGTGCTTTACATTAAATATAGAGAGGAAAATGAGGTCGACTACAAAACTGTGTTTGGAGGCATTTCCCAGCTGACTGGATGCACCGCTCGGGATATTGTGCAGGCAATAACTCAGTTTTACGCCAAGCATAAATTAGACATGCAGAGAATGGTGATGCTGACCTCCGACGGTGCCTCAGTAATGTTGGGAAAGCACAACGGAGTTGCAGCGTTATTAAAGCAGCAAATACCACATCTAACAGAACAGCACTGTGTTGCCCATAGAGAAGACTTGGGCATTGTTGATGCATGGAAAGACGTCCCTGCGATGCGTGACGTGGAAACGTTTCTTAGAACGGTGTATTCCACTTTCTCTAGATCCACTGTAAAAAAGGGGAAATTGGAAGACCTATCGAATATTCTTGATGAGGATTCGCTGTCATTCAGACCTCTGAACGAAGTACGGTGGCTTTCGCGGCACCAAGCTGTGAAGGCTGTTCTGAGGAACTACACAGTTCTCGAAGAATACTGCAGGAGAGAATCATCCAGTAATTATAGAGATCCAGTGACAAAATACTGTTACAAAAAGCTGACGGATTCAAAATTCAAGTTTATTCTCACTGCTCTGGGAGATGTTTTGGATGACCTGGCACAACTGTGTCTTTCTTTTCAAAAACGCAATCTGACTGTGATGGAGGGACACTGCCTTGCAAGAGCAAAGATTGAGAAGCTGCGTTCTCAGTATCTGAAAGAAGGAAAGGTTATCAAGTGGAGTGACCGCGTCAAAGAGGTGATGAGGGCTGGGTCAGCTGAAGTCATAGATACCGACGCGATTATTTGTTTTATTCGTAATCTTTGCGATCACTTGGATGCTCGATTTCCAGAGAATGAATTGAAGGAGTGGTCTGCATTGGACTGTGAGGCATTGAGTTCAGATATCAGTTCTGACTTCGAGTACGGAGCAGCAGACATTGCCATATTAACAAAGAAGTATGAGGACATTTTCCACCAGCCAAATTCTATGGAGGCCATTCACGATGAATATCCTGATTTCAAATATGTTATGAAGCAAAAATTGAAACAAGGATCGATCGGAACATTTTCCGATATGGTGGCTGCGACACTAAAATGCGAGGAGCTGAAGCACGTCTCACAGCTTGTGGATATTTGTGCTACATTTCAAGCATCCAGTGCGGATTGCGAAAGAGGCTTTAGTTTAATGAATCGGATCAAAACAGCATCGAGAAATCGTCTTCAAGTGGCTCATTTGGACCAGCTGATGCGCATAAAGTCAAAACTGAATACAAACGATGCCATTGACCTGGACAATGTATACAACCATTGGAGAGCTGAAAAGGACAGACGGGAAAATAAGGATTAAATGTAAAGGGAGACTGCGATCTAGATACGACGGGGTCTTAAATTTGAGATAAATTTGTGAACAATTTTGGAAGCACTCATTTTTTTCAGAAAGGCACCGCACTCGAACTGAAGCCAAAACACCCTCAAAATACGCGCCACAGCACACGTGCGATATCCATGATGTCTAGATTTATCGTTATTGCGCATGAATGCGTCTTAGCCCTTTGCGATCCCACAGATTTGCACGTGTGCTATGGTGCATATCCCGAAAATATTTCAGTTACAGCCCAAACGCGGTGGCTTTCTGAAAAAAATGCCCTCAATGGCCGAGCGTCAAGTCAAAACCACATCATGTTCAGAGCGCAGTTCCCCTTCTTCACTCATAATGAGATTATTTGGTGCCATGCAATAGAACTAAATGTAAATGTTGTACTGTGATTCTATCAATAAATCATGTGACTTGAATGGATACACGCACGTCTGGTTTTAAGCACAGGACCGTAACTGCCGCACCCAGACCCCCCGAGCTCGAAGGGGCCGCAAATTATTGAAATCAAATCGTGAATTAACATAAATCATGGAGTATGTTTTTGGAAATTTATGCAACTTTTTCAAAGAAGAAATACCAATTTGAAATGGTGTACGTCTTTTAGTTCAGTACGTTTGGGCGATTTCAATATCTTTTGACATAGCAGATTGGAGGTCACGAAATAGCATCAAGTAAGTAAGTCATTATACCAACGGGTAGGCCTACGCCCGAAGATATTAAATTATTATTTAGGGGTCCTACCTTTTCCAACACATCTCACTCAATCAGGTTAACCGGTAAATCTGATTACGTGAGCAGAGACAGGATCAAAATTGATAGCAATATATACGCAAATTCCCGATGATATTGACCGATTTGATCATGAATTATAGATAAAATTTCGCGCGTTTAGCCGGAACGCCCACTAAACGAAGACCGAACATAGATGACTAGTAGCAGCGAAAAGCGTGTAGGCCGAGGGGGGTCTGGGGGGCGAAGCCCCCCAGAAGTTTGATTTTTCACCCTATAGGGGGCCTAGTTGCGCACTGCTGTCCAAGGGCCTGCGCAGTGAGTTGGCGTATTTGCGCAGACTCGTGAAAAATTAGAGGGAACATTGGTGATATGGAATTATAATTTTGCAATTTGAACACAAGTGTTGTAGACTCTGAATGCATCCAAGCCGTTGTACCTATTGAGTGTGCAGAGCTCTCAGACGTCATCAGTTTTGTTGAGGATAGTAAAGCTAAAATGACTGGCTACTGCTAAAAGTCATGCATATCGATTGGGTGCAGGTTTTCGGGGATATTCTCACTCCTTGACGACGACGAATTGTTTCAAACGAAGAAAGTCGACGTGGAGCACGACGGAAAGCGCATTGCTCAGTTGGGTGAGATATTATTTGGTTTAAAATTGAACCGAATACCTACTCCTACTACCAAATATTTTTGAAGAGGCTCTGGAGGTAGCCCACAGAATTCAGTATAAAATTGAATAGTATATTCGATTGTGTGTGTGTGTGTCCAAAATCCAGTGGAATAATATATTCAATTGCTAAATGAAGTCTGTACCAGACATGGGGTGATTACTTCATGAATGTAATCGATTGCGATTACGATTACTTCTGAATGACGCGATTACGATTACGATTACGATTACAGCAAAATCAGGAAGTAGTCGATTACGATTACGATTACATTGGAAAAGTAATCACGATTACTCACGATTACATTTATTTTGCATCTTAGAAGTTATGTCGGAAAACAATATATGGATTGCTCTGAAAAGGCCTAATGAGATGACAAACTTGCTTTAATAAAAGATGCGTCATTTATCTGTTACGTCATAATGTACCGATTGCCCATTTTTATAGAGGTCGATTTGTCGCACCCAACGATTTGCATTCTTGCCAGGCACAAAACCGCCGCCCCAAAAATTTCCCAATAGGGTGGGGAGCGAGATCGAAGGGGACTCAAAAGTATTTCGTCAACCAACATAAATTATAAAGTCTTTTCGAGAGATTTAATTAACTTGAAAATTCTCTCTGGATAGCTTGATTTTGAAATGCATACGTCTCCCCCTACAATAAAGCATACATAATTTATAGTAGGGTTGTATTTAAAACAAATGGTTGTTCAAAACACTTTGTTTAAAAGATGTTTTAAAGGGTGTTTTAAAAACAAAGGCTTTAAAAAACTAAATTGTGTATTTTAAGTTGTAACATTATGCCATAATTGTGTTAACACTTTCCAAAAAACATGTTGTATGAGCCTACGGACAATTTCCCCCCGATTTGGCAGACGGACATCGATATAGGATAGTTGGAACCCTCAAAATAGTCTGTTCTACAATTATAGTCAAGATATTTCTTCAAAGGAGCTATACTTACCCTAAATTTTCAATTGCCACTCTCAATCCACTACGACGTCACAATTCTATATTCGTGACGTCGCGGTTTAAAAAAAAACATTTTTTAAACAAGGGCCTTGCTTTAAACATGTCTGTTTTAAATTTATTTTTGTTTTAAATGCAACCCTAATTTATAGTAATAGGCATTTAGGTACCAGTCAATACCGTGCCAAGACACACCAAAATACATACGCAGTTCGACCAACATGCGACTTCACGAAGTGTACTACTAAAGAAAGACCTCGGCCGAAACTTTGGGTATGTGTCCATTGTCAATAGCCACGCTGGGTGGACGTGACTAATAGTCCAGTCCTTCCAATCTGAGCCCATAATGCAAATGCCAGCAGGGGCATCCAAAGAGTATTAAAACATGACAATTTGTGTGTGCGTCTCACCATAGTTTTTGCGCCACTTCAAAATCTTTTGATTATATAACAGACCGGAGGTCGCAAATTAACAACATAAACTAAAGTAATAATAACAAGATACCGGACGTTATAATTATGAATTACGTGCTCCCAGCTCGACAGGTAAATCTGACCATCGGGGCTGAAAGAGGATTAAAAATCAATAGTAATATAATGCAATTACCAATAATATTGACGAAATTCAGTCTTCAACTTGAAAATAACAATCTATGGGGCCAAAGACTAACGTTTGGACTAGGGGACGAATTGCTGTTTAGGTCCAGATTCTAGCTACAACCCACGCTAACATGCTATAGAAGCCCATGGCCATGGCGGCAAGTCCCAATGTTGAGTAAAGAATTGTGAAATAACGATTGACGCCCGTTTCAAGTAGAGTCATATGAGAATAAGATGAAGCCGGGGACCGATAATGCGAAAATAAAATTTTGCCTTCAACTTCATACAGATAATGTAGGCTACTGCAAGCCGCCGTTACGAGAAACGGCAAAGACGGCTCGGTTATCATATATATCACCAGCTGTTGATTTTTACTGCTTTGTTGTGGAAACCCAAATGTTTTATTTGGCGAGTACAAAATTTCAAATCTTTTTCCGGTGTACGTACGTATTACATAGGCATCCTGCTCGCCAAGTAGCAACGGTCAAACTGCGTTTAACGAAGCTTAGCCGAACATCAATACATGAGTTACTATTTTAAACTAGGCAGAATGGAGATTAATTATCCTGCTGCGAGGGAGTGGCGTGTGGAACGTGTTGCTAACCTGATATACAGCACGGCGGGTGTTCTTACAATCACACTAATGTCGGCTACGTACATCGAATACCTATTTACTGTGGATACTTCTTACGCAATGACGAGCAAAGCTAATAGGCTACTTCTGACGTAATAATGAGCAATAGCATTTAGAAATCAAACGTGTGTGCTATCACGAACCTGGTATAATATCTCTTCCTTGTTCACGAATGTCCAGTTCATGTCATAGTCCTTGTATGTACAAATAAAAAGTAATCGTTCGTTCACCAAGAAATCGATTAGATATGGGAAGTAGTCGATTACGATTACGATTACTTCGGAATTTTTTCGAATGTAATCGATTGCGATTACGATTACTTGAAAATGCTATAATCGTCGTAATCGATTACGATTACTAATCGCGATTACCCCATGTCTGGTCTGTACCTCCAAGAACATCTACCAATACTTGTTTTAGGGGGTGATCTCAACAACGATTCCCTGTTTATCATCGCCCGTTCACATATAACGACTCCTATTCCCGACTCTTGCGCAGATGCGGAAGAAACGAACCGCTTTTCTCTCAAAATTGACGTTCAAGATTTCAAACCAGAAGAAGTCAAAGTCAAAGTGGAAAACGGTCAAGTGTTCGTCCATGCCAAACGTGAAAATAAGAAGGAAGTAGACGGGATGTACGCATACAGCTATAGGTAGGCCAGTGTAGGCCTAATTGAAAATTGTGCAATGTGCATAAGCTACAACTGCGAATGATGTTTCCACAATGTCATTTCAGTTTGGCCAATGATATTCTATAAATCTATCTTAATGTTAGATTTCTCTGCCTGATGGTATCACTAATTCTGTTTCTGCAGAGAATTCCGAAAGGCCTTCGCAGTTCCAAAAGACATTGACATCGAAAAAGTGACATCAGACCTGACATCTAGCGGGATACTTCAGATCGACGCACCTAAAAAACGATCAGCGGGGGTCGCTATTGAAGGGTCAGTTTCGGTGGCCGTGGAACACACCAAGAATAAACGATACTAATACAGGGTTAATGAATATCCATTAATATATATTCGCAATGGGCAGCTCCGATCATTTTTCGACTTATCTTTGCGTCTGCGCTTCCCGAATCAATCGTATTTATACACCAGCCCATATAAGAATGGTAACTTGTGGACCTTCCTAATCGGAACTTTCGGGAGTGAAAAGTATGAGTTCGCGTTCTCTTTGATTACAATGTAAATGTTTACGTAAATGTTGACTATATGAATGCATCTAGTCCGTAGAATCTATATACGCAGTTGGAAGATTACGCCACGACCACATGTTGATCGCAGATTTTGTAGATGTAGCGACACTGCATGCAGACCATTATCTCTTCTGCTGTAAAAGAAACATATCTCTATATTATGTCTTCTTGGGGTGATATAGGTTAGATTAGTTATTTTTGATCAACACTACAGGCTAAGGATGATTTGCTGCGTCTGGGTCAGCGGTTCCCATATACTTTTCTTAAAAAATGCTTTGTGGGCTCTGATAATTCGCGCCCGTAGCCTACTCGGTTCAGAACTGAATACCTCGAATTTGTCCAGCCCCATCAGTCTTAAGTTGGTGAAAATAATGGAACCGCTGATTAATGGGTGAGATCAATATCAGCTTACCCGCTTGACTCCCACACGTGGTCTTGTAGCCGCGTGTCACGGAATCTTGGATGCAGAATTTGAAACAGTCGCCTGTAATACCCCTCTCGTCAGTGGCCGACTGAAGTCCTGAAGTCGGTAAGTTCCATGAATATGTGGCGTACTGGCCCTGCAAAGAATTCGCGAGCATTTGCCTTTATTGAACTGAAGATATCGAGCAGACGGCATTTCCAAACGAAAGTAGATATCCATACCTTTAGCCGAAGTGCCAAAAAATTGAGTGCTACCGCGTGCATTTCCGTTCCAGTTTTTTCTTCAGAATACATCGCGAGTAATTGCGTTTGTGAGTACGGGCACGATTTCTGAATTTACATATTTTTAAGCTGTAGACAGTTTAGTTTGGGCGATATGGGTGGATTTTAATTCATATCGAAGCTTGGCGACTATACAACTTTGCATGTGGAACCTTCGACATGTTACGATGTTGATACAAGCAAAAACCTATAATACAAAATTATATTATAATTGGTTTAGGGCATAGTGATTCCCAAATAGTGTCCCGCCAAAGATTCTCCGATGTGCCATGTCGTTCAGGAATTGAGAAAGAACACAGTATAATATTGAAGATAAAGCATGCCAGCGTGCATAATCTCACTTAAAAGTGATCTAAACTTTTTAACAGACTAATAAATAAGCACCTGCGAAAATGTCTATGAAACCTATCATGACATTACCGATGGATAGGGTAATGTCCACCAGAGTTGGGTCAATTACATTATTTCAGTTCAATTACAATTACAATTACAATTACTTTCATGAATGTTTCAATTACATTACAATTACAATTACTCCATGTTAAAAATATCAAATTACAATTACAATTACAATTACTCCTTGCATGCTTCAATTACATTACAATTACAATTACAATTGCTGCTGTTGAACATGTAATTTAATAATCATAAATTCAACCGTGCTCCTTGACAACCGTAGCGTCGTATTTAACAACAATTCAAGTCTAGTTTAGATTGTGTTGTAATAAATGCGTTTATGTGCGTACATAGTATGCTATGTCATTGTGGCGTAATATAAGCGTGTTTTGAATGCTCGGTAATTATGGCTCACGTAATTGGAAATGTACAATGTTATTTACGTAATTTCCTATGGGTTAGGATTAAGGATAGGGTGCAGTATGTCGTTGAAAAAGTATTATAATATATGCACGTGTTGGATTTGCGTCTATAGTATATAATTAAAGATATAATATTATTTTTATCGAGGGACGTAGGAATTAGGACGAGGAGTGAAAATAAAACCGTGCTTTGTCAGATAAGACGTTATATAATATCCAGTGGTCTGGTTAGTTAGCCAGACGAAATAACGATGCCGCATCGTGATCTGAAATCGTATTGTAGATTGCCAACCCACTGATAGATGCGCAAGATGTGAGTCACGGATGAATGCACCGACAAACATACTGCAGAGCCGGCTAAAAGCAGCAAACTTTGTAGTCCTAGAGCTGGCGATCCATGCGTCCAAATTTGATGCATCTGGTCTTTATCGTAAGCTATTGATGTACTAATTCCGAAAATACAAAATAAATTCTCGTCAGGGCAATGTAACTGCTCCAAAATAGCCGTTTAAGGCCGACTGTTCTGAAAAGTGAGAGCGCTGCAGCAGCATGACCACAACAATTACCAATTACGCCCAGCGATTGTTCAGAACAATGCCGATTCCCAGGCTTTCACGACTATTTTGGGATGGTACCATTGCCTGGAAATATACTTTTATTGCGGAATCAGTGCGACACTATCTTTCGATTAGGACCATACATATCAAATTTCGACGCTTGGATCGCCACCTATGGGAATATCAATTCTGCTGCTTTTCGCCGGCTCAGCAGTTCGCTTCTCTGCGTATTCAATCGTGAGTCACGTGTTGCGAATCCATCCGTTGGTTAGTAATCTAAAAATTGTATACAATGGCAGCCGAGGCCAGCATAGCGGTAAAAATAAAAAATAAATTCGCCCGCAAGGGCGCAGTCAAGGGCTTCCGCGAATGGATCCACCAAATTCCTTGTCGACATTTAAAGAGAATGCATTATAAGTCAATTGTTTTATGTTGTGCTTGTCAGGTCTCAATAGCAATTTAATGTAATTGAAATTGTAATTGAGCAAAATTTTTGTCAAATTACAATTACAATTACAATTACACAAAATAAAAATGCTTCAATTACAATTACATTACAATTACATTGAAAAATGTAATTAAATACATTCAATTACAATTACAAATTACAATTGATCCAACTCTGATGTCCACATCATCATTCGGCTGCTATGTCCGGATAAAATACTTTGATTCGTTTCAAGTCCTCAACAAGGAATCGTGCCGCAAATCATGAGCACATTGTCTGGAATTCAACTTGGAATTTAACAATACTTCTCAGAATTTGCTGTAACCAAATATAAGTAGGTATAGTCAATCCATTTTAGCGATCGTTTGCAGAAGAAGAACAGCTCATTTACGAAACGCCCCGTTTTCAGGAATACGCTGTTTTCACGAATAGTTTTGGGGCTCTCCTTCTAATTCCTGCTACATGATAAGTGCAAGCACAATTTTATTGTCATTTGCCCCATAATTGGTATGTGAACATGTCTGTTTTTGGCTTTTATTAAAATTAAAAGCCGTAACCGATTGGCACTGCTTGATAAACGGCGAAATGTGGGTTTGGTTATGAACAATTAAACTTGGTTTCAGTCGAATATATGTTTGTATAAATAAGCATCGCATTTACATGTAAATCGATTTTTTTAGCTAATTTCTAGTAAGTATGCCGCGATCATTTTATATATTTTCTAGTGTGCCATATAAGCCGAAAAAGTTTGGCAACCACTGGTTTAAAGGGTATATATTGTGTATATGATGTCGATGGTTGCCGCCAGCTTATACAAGATATGATATTATAAATTACGCTGACTCACCGGTTCCATATAGTGGTTAAAACACTGCTTTTCCACCTCATCCCGAGATACGCAATTCATTTCTGCCTCCTCACTCCAGGATCGATTGGTTCTGGAGACAATGAATTCAATTTCAATTTCAATCAATGGGCCACGGGATTATATTAAAGGGGGCCAGATAACTATTTTTAAGTTATATTATAAAGTTGCTGAAAAGTGTAATAGTTTGGTTACATTAGGCTTACCATATTTTGGAAACCTAAAAAGAGGACACTTTTTCAGAAATTTGCAACTTTCAAAACCGGAGTAGAATTCTCAAAAATCGGTGAATTTTTTCCCACTTTGTGATCGATTGACAAAAAAAAAGGTCTTCTTTGCCGCTCAGAACTCAAAATACCGTTTTTCTCTCCACATTGCCAGGTGGATGACTAAAAAAAAAAGAAAAGGTCATCATCTCGCTCAGAGCTAAAATCACCGGTTTTCACTCCGAAATACCCGCCAGAGCTTCACTTCTGTGCTAATTTGCGGCATGTTACTCGCAATTTGCTCTAAATCTGACTTAAATTTACAAAAAAGAGGACAAAATCTCAAAAAAGAGGACAAAAGGGCGTCCTCCGAGGACACTTTCAAAAAAGTCAAAAAAGAGGACAAAACCTCTTAAAAGAGGACGTATGGTATGCCTAGGTTACATTCAATGCATTGCTGAAAAATAGATCCATTATGCCGAATTAATTCTACCCTGAGCTTTTCGGCTGACTCTTGTCAAAAGCAAACGTCGGTAAATGGTATGAACCGAATTCGAAACAAGAAAACAATATTACATAGGGTTGCATTTAAAACAAATGGTTTTTAAAACACTTCGTTTAAAAATGTTTTAAACAGTATTTCCAACAAGGACCCTTCAAAAAATTTGTGTTTTTTTTTCAAGTTGTAAAATCCTGCCATCAATGTGTTGATACTTTCCAAAAAACATATTGTATGAGCCTACGGACAATTACCACCCGATATAGCCGACGTATAAGATATGGGATAGTTGGAACCCTCAAAATAGTCGGTTCGACAGCTATAGTACGTAGATATTTCGTCAAAAGAGCTATATTTACCCTACTTTTAAGTTGTCAATGCCAATCGTCAATTTAATATTCGTGACGTCATGACTTAAAAAAGAAACAATAAAAAACAATAAACATGTTTTAAACATGTTTGTTTTAAATTGATTTTTGTTTTAAATGCAACCATACCTACATTGAAGGGTATCCCCTAAACTGGAGCCGGCCAACTCGTGGCCCGCGAGAAGGTTTTGAGTGTCCCGCGAAGCAATTCTTGAAATTAGTTGTATTATCAAAAAATACAAGGCCAACCGAAAATTTTATTAGCCTGGCCGTGGACTTTTGGATGTTGAGGACTAAAATATTAGTTCCGACGCATTAGCGTAGCCACGGGCCATCCACATTTTCGTAGATCTTGGTATATGATCATAAAGTAGAATAATTCGTGGCAGATTGATTTAATTGAGTCTATAACTATATTGGCAATTATGCGAGAACGTGTCGTCCGTCATGCCACTTCGCGTCTGCAGTTGCGGAAAGATCGTCGGTGATGAAACCTTTGCGCAAAGTGATAGAATCATGCTCACTGAAATCCTCGATATTGATATGTCCGGCAAGCGCCGATTAATCATGTCCTGGCCAAATGAGCCCATCAGCGTTATGCAGGGACGACCCACAATATATGCAACTAACACTATTTTATTGACCTAATTCTTTCATTACCTTTGAAAAAATTTCGCGCTTCGCAAGGCTAGGACGTGTACACTAGTGCGGAGTGGATCGGCAAATTCTCTGGTCCGGTTCCGATCCGGTTGTTCAATCTTCTGGACCGGCTCCGATCGGGCTCCGGCGAAAAATGAAAACCCCGGCCAGAAATCCGGCCCTACACGGCAGTGTTGGGATGACTCGAGTCATGACTTGACTCGATTCAGACTCGAGTCAACTTTTTCGTATGACTTGACTTGACTCGAGTCACTTTGGAAAAATGACTTGACTTGACTTGACTCGGAGCTTCAAAAATGTGCATTGACTCGTGACTCGGAGCAAAATTTACGAGTCAATTTCAAGTCATTAAGTAAGCGATGTCGAATAAATCACTGTATCTTGTGGATGTTCGGATTGTTCGAGATACCCTGGTGTCACTTGTGAGAACAACCAGTCATTCACTAATTGTACGTTACAAGGTTCCTCCATTGTTCGATCACAAATAAATTGACCGCAACGTAGAAAATTAATCTAAATATCAATGTGTCTCTGTTTCTTAGACGGCTCAATGCTTACGTTGCCCAGTGCTCACATTTACCAATCCTCTTGTGTGATATAAATCGAACGAATATATTGGGTGCGTTTATATTCTCATGGAAGTGTAGATAAGTAGTGTAGGCTATTGTACCTTATCAATTTGTTTCAACTTCTCGAAGCTTCGTATTAGGTCCTATATTTTGGCTGATAAGAACTGACTGTAGTATGGAGCTGTACAGTTACTGACGTACATTATTAGCAGTTCTACGTGTGCGTGAGCGATATACCGTCTTTTTGCATGCATATTTAACGAGATATTCGTTATTTGATTAAGATAAATGATTAATTAATCTGTCTTTCACACAGCTAGCAAAATGTAATGACTTTGAATCATCACTCATACTTCGAAAATTCAATTTGACTTGAATTGTGACTTGACTCGTGACTTGACTTGACTTGACTCGACTTGACTCGAGTCACCTCCAAAAAACGAGTGACTTGACTTGACTCGAGTCACCTTTGAAAATCGATTGACTTGACTTGACTCGAGTCAAAATCTGCAATGACTCGAGATGACTCGTGACTCGAAGGTAGTGACTTGATCCCAACACTGCTACACGGTACGGGGCTCCGTGAATTGATAAATATGTCTCGTTTATGTTCGCAATGGCTTGGCGGTTACTTGCGTGTGGTTGGTTGGTAGTTATTTAGTTATAAAAGTCATGCTTATCCATAAAGATTCTGGCCGTATCGAAAAAGTGATGATCCGGCTCCGATCCGGTCCGGCTAAAATTGTAAAAATCCGGCCGGATATCCAATCCGGCTCGGGTCCATGCTCCGCACTAGTGTACACTGACTTTCCATGGCATAATTGTTATCAATTTCGCGCCTATTGGACGACTAACAAATGACATCAACATTCAAGTGGCCCGCGCAATGGTTAGTAAATGTCATGTGGCCCTTTGGCCGAAAAGATTGGCTACCTCTGCCCTAAACACATCCAGACTGAAGGTCACGAAATTATGCCTCATCGCAGGTAATTTGGAGCATATTACAATACAATACAAATTTGTATCGAAAAATTCCCAATTTTTCATGCACATTATACTATCCACCCGCAACCTACCCAACTGCAATGGCATTCCATGGGTATCTCATGTCGTTTCATTATTGCTATTATACGACTCGAAAAGATGATTATTTCCATATTTCAAGCAGGACTTTGATATGTGGCAGAGATGAGCATGGATTAGGATTAGGATTTGAAAAAAACGGATCTCCGAAATTTTATCGGATTTAGATTGGATTAGGACATAGAAATTCTAAGACTGTTCATCTCTGATATGTCGGCCACGGGATATGTTTAGTTCAGAAAACGGGCGACGCCTATAAAAAGATGGAACACCACTGATATAATCAAATGACTTTCTCTATCGCCAACCGAGTGCAGCCTACAGGGTTGGTTTAAGTATGTTAAAAATAAGGTCAGTCTCATGTTCACAATGTTAGTCAAGTCACGTTCAAAATCAGGTCAATCGATATGTTCACAATAATACCATTCCGCTAATATGGGGTTATTGAGTCATTAGGTTTGCGTGAGGGTGAGGATTATTAGGATTGAGGCGAGTGTCGTTAGGGTGTAGGCCGTAGGGTCATTTGGGTGTAGATTAGGGTCTTTAGGATGGGGGGTGAGGGTCATTCGGGTTGGCGTGAGTGTCCCTAAGTTTGTTTTGTGGCCTTCCTAGTGTTTGTCGACTACTATGGTCATTTACACCAGGCCGATATTGCTCATCATTTTCCGTAACTGCCGACTTATAGCACGGCCCACCTCTAGGCTTTTTGTAAGACACCGTTTACGCGGATGAGGTGGCGCGGAGGAGCCTCAGAGTGTCCCTAAGGTTAGGGGTTTAGGTCATTGTGGTTGAAGGTGGTACTAATCCCCTACCCTAACTCACACCATAATCCTAAGGGCACTCACCCTCTTGGCCATTGTGGTTGAGGGTGAGTGCCCTTATGATTATGGTGTGAATTGGGGTAGGGGATTAGTATTATTATCACCCTCACCCTAATCATGATGACACTAACTTTTAACCTTGAACTGACCTTATTGGGAAAATAGCGACTAACCTTATTGTGAACATGACTGATCTAATTGTGAACATATTCAAACCAACCCTCCTCCATGCAGTCGGCGAATGCGAGGTGGAAGACTGACAACAAGGCTACGTCAGCCAGAGGTAAACGAGGATCCGTCCAATTATTTAAATTACTGCACAAATCCAGGGTCTTCAGATAATGTGAAGATGAATACTTACTGGCACGTCGAAGTGAAGGAGATTATAGAACTGTTTCGACGAAGGAACTCTGGTGACTTGCATCCGAAAACGCATCGGGATCGCTTCTCTTTTTTTCTCGTGCACTCCCCTGATGGTGTCAAAGAGTCGGGCACGGCGCAATATCCTCCTGCAAAACAATGCTACTAATAAATCTGGAAAGATTCGTATCGCATTAATAAATATTCACTATAACTCAAAGACTTTTGGATAGTATGTTCATATTGAAATGAAACCGAATATTTTTTGATGACACTCTTCAGAGAATTGGAAAGTAGCCTATATTTATATAAACAATCTTTTCACCATATATGACGTCAACGGAATGAAACTACGAATAATCGAGAGCCAGAATTTCATGCGGGTGACATCAAATTTGTTGATGCGATTGTTGATGTACAATGTGTTTTACTTTAACTCTCTATTCCAGTGGTTCTCAACCGGGGGTCCGCGAAGCAATTTCAGAGTGTACGCGCAACCTCCAAATTTGAAAAATGTGTGATAACTCAATTTTTATTTTTTAATTAGATACATCACGAAGCAGTTTCGCTTCATAACTGCTCGCATAAACAGAATGTCTGTCTGAGATAAAAAAAAATTACTTTGTAAAGTCATTTTAATTGCCAAATTGCCAATAGCTCACTGATACAAACATGTTCCTGTTTAGAGATGATTTGTTGTGGTTTCGGAACAAATTCGCTTGCAAAAATATCCATTTTCTCTTGTATTATACATAACCGCTATTCCTGAAAAACTTCCATATGAGCTGCTATATAGAAATGACTAGGCTGTAAGAAATATTGGTGCCATGTAGGCTATGTTGCGATCAGACCCAAATGTGTCGTCGAAAACGTCACGCGTTATTATTACATTCGCCACCACCTATCTTTGTGCAAATTAATGGATTTATGGCACTCGCTCATGTCAAATCGACGGCACGGATTTTCGAGACACGGCAGTGTTTTTCAGGAAATGCAGCCACAGAATTCGCTTTGAAATAATAAACGTCTTCCCAATTTCTACATAAATAGTATGATGCGAATATCAAGAAAGGTCATTTTGTTGCTGTTTATCACTAGTCCACAGTTAATATTTGCATAGGGCAGATGACGGTTGCACGATTATAGCGCTAAATTTGAACTAAAATTTAGGGGGTCTGTGACGGCACAAAGGGAGTCCGCGCAGCCTGAAAGGTTGAAAACCAATGCTCTACGCGTTGCTGACGATTACCCTTGACGAGTGTCAGCCGAATATATTCGGGATCATTTCAATATGAATATATTGTTCATTTGGATATTCAAGCGCTGTTCTTCCATGAAGCTATTTGAAGGCTTTTAAGGGTGTCCCCTATCAAGAGCTATTGGCACACTCGTGATATTTAATAATACAAAAGAGTCAAATCACTATGGAAGATATAGTAATTGAAATTACTGATGATGATAGTCACATTGTATTTATCGCAACATAAAATTTCGATGTGTACGGTACAAAGATGTACACACTATACAGAAGCCATACAGAAATAACGCAAACCTTTGCATTATATGCAGTTGCAGTTGCAGTTGCAAGTTATATACAGAACAGGTTTTATGTGAACTGGGATTGATCAACTGAATAATTATGAACTCCAGCAGTTTTCAACGAAACAAGGCTCTGCCCCTCGCCAGTCAATAAATGTATAGCCTATTGACTTTAGTTTTGCAAACAAGAATGATTCTCTCTCAAGTGTTGACCTAACAGCGAGGTGAAAGTTCTGTAATCGTCTTATACGAGCCTCTCTTTTAAAAAGTGCTTAGTCGCTGACACTGGAGCAGAAGTTCAACGCGACCGATTGCGTTTGTTTTTGGACGGAACAATGTCATCTAGGGATGGTGTGAACGTGAGATTCACGTTCGCGTTCTGTGTGTGAACCTCAGAAATTTAGAGGTTCATGTTCACCAGGGATATATAGAACTGATATATCCCTGATGTTCACGAATGAACCTTGGTAGGCTCTGCACTGTGAACCTTTTTCATATAGGCCTATTACGCAGTTTTCACTTCATTACAGCATCTTTGGTTGAAATCTATTGCATTTGAACTGCGGGCCACTCTATGCATGGCGCTGGCAGCGTAAAAAATCAACACTAAACGAGCATGCACGTTGACAATCTCAAAAATTTCTGCTGTGAGCTTGACCCGCAATCACGCAACATCAGGAGCGAAATGGGCCTACACTACAGACTACATGTAGGTAGTCAGCTAATGATGCTTATTGAACCAATCAATGAAATTGATATCGTTGTCTGATGTAAAAAATCTAGCAGGCCTACGGGGTCAATCTTGACTTCATATGTTTATTTTATCATAAAATCCAAATACGTGCGATTGCGGGAGTGTTGGCTACTGCTTTATAACTTGTGAATGGGGTGAAATATCGGTATCAAGCATTGAAACCGGTTTCACACTCTGCTCAATATCAACGTAGCAGTATTCAGACGCCGAATACATTGTCTGGTCTGAACTAGACCGTCAAGGTGTAAGCTTATATTCCTAGCAAGTCATCGTCGAAATTGTTGGCAAAGCGACGGAAGATATTGATTTCATGGAATCATTATATTATTTGATTGCCCCAGTTGATACATTTGGCGACGTTTAAAACGTCAATAAGTACTTTAGCATTGTGGCATTATTTGGCCCGAATCATCGCTAGGCATCATGTACAATCTGTAAATTAATATAGGCTATATTACTTCACTGAAATGTAGGATTGGAATTAGCGATATGACGTCATAAGGTTCACGTTCGCGTTCACACAGAACCTTTCCAAAAGGTTCACGTTCACACGAACCTGAACCTTTCAGAGTTTCACACCATCCCTAATGTCATGATGTGCTGATTTATTTGATCGAACGATCTTCTGGATGTACGACCTATACACGTGTTACTTTTAGGCTACTATCACCACCTAACTTTTATGAAATGCAGGATGCATAATGTAAAATCGTATATCATTCTGAGGGTTTCGAAAAACTGATTTATAGGTGTATATGCATATTACTATATTGTATATATATCAGCACATGCGTGTGCATTAACGCTGATGAACTGTCATTTATAGTATTTTCGAAAGGATTTGGAACGTTGCCGGGCTAAATTAGGTGCAAAAATGCGGGACACATGTCTCGTGTGGTCCCACCGTTTGATAAACAGAGTTGGTTGGTAATGAATTACTTCCACTTGTACTAGTACTTGAAGTAGACTTTGTGTACTTGCAAAGCTTCCTCGGGAGGTTATGCTTTAGAGTTTCGATCAAGTCTACTTGTTGTTAGTTTTCAGTGTCAGTCAAAACTAGGCATGGAATAGCGGAGATGTGGTACCGGTGGATCAAAAATTGCAAAATGATCTCTGGCCCTCAAATCTTCAGCCGAGAATGGCAGATCTTTTGCTGTCTCAACACTTCGATACAAGCTCCACCTATCGCCGACATTTACATGAATATCCGCCTTTTCAAAAATTGTTTATAAACGTTTAAAATTTGTTGCTCGAACGTGTCATCGGTCCCCACCCGCTGGGTCCAACGGCACACGACCATGGGACCTATGAGACACACGCTCAAAAACTCAAACTTTTCAACTTAATTTGTTGTGTACTCTACAGCAAGCCAATGAAGAATATTTCGTTGCGACTTTCAACAATAAAATAGATTATATCAACTGAAATGTTAACATAAAATCATGTTTTGATTTACACCTAAACTTACAAAATTAATGCCACATGCATATTACCCGCAAATTGACATTTTGACTCTCAAATAACTCGTAATAGCGATAAAACACCATAGGTACCAATGATTTACAGCAGGGGTCACCAACCTTTTTGCAACCGAGGGCTACTTTTGCGTAATGATTGAAGCGGCGGGCTACTATTTACTCCCGCCGTTTCCCCGTGTCACACTGAATTTCCGCTTTGATATTCATAGCACTGGGCAGGACTGGACATCTTGTTATCTGTTTCTATAGCAGTCAGTGGGAAGCCTGGCATTTTATGATATCAACTAGCGCGCTGTACTCTGGTATTCAACTTGACACTGCAATTCTTAGTGAGTGTTCCAAATGTGCATTAATTAAGCGTGTTGTGTGTTTGTTTGTGATGAAGCTCATGTCCGAAAAGGCTGATTCACAACGATAAGTTGAACCATAGACGCTTGCAACCTTCATAGATGCTGCGCATACACCACTGTACTTTTCCGTATCAACAATGCACCAAGCGTTTGCTGCAGACTGTGGTGGGGTTCATTTCGCAGTGTTATAATTTCAATCTCTAACTGTTCAGCATCCAGAAATGACCAAGATTTCATTTTACCGGACACCAGCAACGAATACAGAAAGTTAGAAACATGGTATATTAAACTGCGTTGAGTGTAACAGAAACAAGCTGTGCCAAAAGATGCAATACGCAATGGGTATACAGATATTGAAAATCTGCTAGTACTTCACGGCTATCTGACTCCGAATAGTAATATAGTAATATTGTTTACTACTTTGGCATTGTCCTGGTCGTCGAGCTATCGTAACGGAACCCCCCACCATTTCGAGAGGACCGTGAACGGCATTCCGTCATGTCGCCTTTATAGGCAATGCGCCGTATTTTGAATTTCTGGTGATTCTATCACATACATCTATATATTACTAATTTTAATTGAATATATTTTCAAGTGTTTATGTATTTAAGTTACATGTTAGTGTGTTTTAAACAAGAATAGCTGAATCAATCAATCTATATATTTAAAAGCTCACTGGTAATAATCTGACGAATATTGGTAAATACTGCTATTCCACATATTTTTAGAATGGGCTCGCGGGCTACTCATCCAGTCCTCGCGGGCTACCTGGTGCCCGCGGGCACCGGGTTGGTGACCCCTGATTTACAGCCTATGTAGGCGAGTTTCTGTTGTTAAGTGATTAGTTGGCCCATCTATTTTGCTTGATTTGGCTATGGTATCATAGGCCCCCCACCCCATAAATATTGTAGTTGACTTGAAATTAGTCCACTCGAGGATGGTATTGGTTTAAAAAATATGTGTCATTATATACCCTGATACAAGACCCATACTTCACATCAAAAAGTTATGGCGGGTTTGTTAGTCTGAAAGGTGATATAGAAAAATACAAATGTCGATCCAAACTTACTTTACACCCCCTAAAACGTAAATCATTCGTCACAAACCCCATAACTCACGCAGGTCGATTTTTTTGGCATGTGAGGAAAGATTCTGTCAGCATGTAACTGCAGACAAATTCACGGAGTGTTATCATGGAATTATGATGGAGAATTTTTCAAGTATTTTCGGTCCCAGTGATCCATCGGTACCACATCTCCCCTACTCACTTTCTCACTTACTAGGAAATCCCTACTTGTACTTCTACTTTAGTAGGAACGACTACTCCTTAAGCCACCTCCGTGGATATAGCGCTGGTAATGAGGGGCACTTCAAAATATATTCAAGGTACATATTGTTCAAGAAATCGAGTGCTTTATTATTTATTATTATTAATATTCATCAACAAAGGAAGGTTCAGCTCACTGAAATATTTGAGAAGAAATCCAGCTTTCCTGTTTGCCTTTATCCGAATAGCTCTTTTTCCTTTCGTTTCGAAGCTTCCATTCGTGACGTTAAACAGACGGGATCGCAGCCTCCATCCTTTAAGCCTAAACGATCTGGTAACGTAGACCTGGTAGATAGTAAGGTTTTTATTCGATTCACGGTGTTTCTCGTAAGCTCACTTTGATATCTGATTCTTTCGCAATCTCCATGAAATCAAACCTAGCGATTTGATGGGGTCGGGTGAGTATGACGATCATGACGTCGGCTTCTGGGACTCGCCCCCACCACTTTGCTGCCGGGTTTCGAACTCCAAATTTAGTTTTATTAACTGGCACAACCAACTCCCCTTCCCATCGTATTCGAACATAGCGAGCACTTGAAATTCCTATAAAATGAGTTATTAGCACAATGTTGGTAATGTTATAAGCGATATTGAGATGTGACCTTCGATTGAATAGACTTTCAGACCCACATCTTACCTGATCTAAGTAAAAGCGCCGACAAAATGACCACCCAATCGATTCGCATAGCCGAATTCCTATCAGTCAAAAAACTAGTATAATTGTGCGTCCTCTGAAAAATAGATCATCAGGTTTGTTGAGGATCAGCGTAGCACACCGCTCACGTGAAACCCTGATTATTTGACTTGATTACAATCATTGCGTGATCGTGATGTTACGTCTTCTAATTCTAATAATCGAGCGTTTTTTCGCAGTCGATTATATGCACCGTACGACAAGCATCATCGTGATTTTAGATGCTGTAATAAAATAGATATGCGAACGTATTATCTTGATCTAATACGGAGTCCGCGGACCTAGGAGAACGCGCATACGAACGCAGCACGCCATAAGTGTCGATTTCCATACATAGGCTGCATTGGAATATGAACAGTGGACGCGGGCATGATGTGCTTTCTAAAGAAGTGTTCCGCATTTTTTCAATTTACTTCGGAAAATATTTGCAAATAGCATATAGCTTCCTATCCATCACGTTCACAAAGCGACTGACTAAGGGCATTGTCTGCGAGGATATCTAGACCAGTGGTTCGCAACCTTTTTCGACTCATCGCCCCCTTTTCAATCTCCACACCGATCATCGCCCCCCAAATATTGGGAACACAAAAATGGGGATACAGACTGAAATCACGGGCGAGTTGACTAAGAAAAAAGGTAAACTTTACGGCTCGACCTCGAAATTACACTTTTCCAACCAAATTTTGGTGAGTTGACTAACAAAAAAGTGATTTCTCCGACTTGATTCCCAAAGGACCGTAACAGCACTTCGTTAGCCCCCCCCCCTATACGTTGGTCTTGACCCCCTCCATAGGGCGATAAAGCAAACTTCTGCCACCCCGGACCCAACTCCCCTGATACCTCTTTACCGCTACTTCTCAGCACAAATTGTTGGACTCTTTAGTTAGTCTGTTTATTTCGCGAAGCGCGAAAAATTTACATTATTCCTGATTGAATCGGTCAATATGATCAGGAATTGCATAAATATTGCTGTCAATTTGTTATCCTCTCTCTGCTCATGTATTCAGATTTACCGATAAAGCTGAGTGAGGTGTCTTGGAAAATGTAGGGCTCGTAAATAATAATTGGACATACTCGGGCGGACCCGTGGGTATAATGACTTCGTTACGTAATGACATTTCGTGGCCTGTCTGCTATGTCAAAAGATATTCAAATCGCCCATACGTACTAAAGTAAAAGACGCACACGATTTCAAATTGGTATTTCTGCACTGGCAACTAATTTTTCTCTGCGAGATGGCATTTATTTGTAGGATTCTGATTGGACAGAACAGGAACATTTGGCGCCAGCCATTTAGGCGCATATGGACAATTAAATATATATGTATATCGGCATATCGCATATATATCGAAGTCGGCCAGCATAAAGGCAGGCCTTTTCCGCCAATGTTTTATCGTTCTGGCACACTTCTCGGAGTCGCATGTGACATGGCCTGAAACTTCATATGTCTTGGTGCGTCATGGTGTGATAATGGCTAACGCCGAGATGCCCATGTCTTTACCTCATGCGTATTATTTCTTGAAGGAAGAGTATCCAATAAGCAAGAAACATATGACCACGAAATGGCGCGCAGCGCGAAAATATTTTGAAAAAGTTGCCTAAATTTCCAAAATAATCCTCTATAATTAATGTTAATTCACGAAAAAATTGTGGGCCATATTCGAGCTCGGGCCCCCCATCTCAACTGGGGGCTTGGATGTGGCAGTTACGGTCATGGACGCCAATATAGCCATTTCAACGCGTCATCGCCCCCCTATCGCCCCCTTCGTCCGTTTTCGCCCCCCTAATGCCCCCTTGGCTATTTTCGCCCCCCTGGAGCGACAAATCGCCCCCTGGGGGGCGATATCGCCCACGTTGGGAACCACTGATCTAGACCTTTCTTAAGCCGCAGACACGTATGCTATAATTTGCAAGCCCACCAGGAACCGCAAATTTACGCCGAGTCCCAAATAAATCTATCACAATACACATCTAACTGAACACCTTGTACATTACTATGGATCACTGGGGCACGAAATTAACTGTGCATCAACTGATCGGCAAGGAAAATTAAACATAAAATATAATTTTCACACCAAACGAAACATGATGATGAATATTTATTTCAAATTATTGTGACTTGAGCTGTTACATATCAGACACCATGTTCAAAAATGCAAGGCTTCCCCGGCGAAAGTGTCATCGTATTGTCTGGTCAAATACAAACGCAACAGGACCAGGTTTTGATTTCGAATCACAACATCCCCTGTCGTACGCCACGGCGCGGGACGTACCACCAAAAAAGTCGCAATTACTGATCATTGCTGATCGGGCCTAATTACTAGGGATGGTGTGAACCTCTGAAAGGTTCAGGTTCGTGTGAACGCGAACCTTTTTGAAAGGTTCTGTGTGAACACGAACGTGAACCTCATGACGTCACGTGACGTCATATTGCTAATTCCAACCCTATCTTTCAATGAAGTGATACCCTACTAATGTACACGATACCTAGTGACGACTCGGGCTACATAATGCCACAATGCCGAAGTACATATTGGTGTTTTAAACGTCGCTGAGTGCGGAGATAATTAAGTTAGCTGATTCGGGAGAATGCTAATCGTGTGATTAAATACTGCTAATCGCGACGCATGAAGGTGAAGAGGGTTACGCGCGATGGTTAGTCGCGGTGTCCCGAGTTTTCAATCAAGTGGCGTTATCTGTTGCATCATAATGCGAAAATGCGTTATATATTGGCTGCTAGTTGGTGAATAAAACTAGAGATCCCACAATCTCCATACTGAAACAGCAGGCTGCTAACGACGATACTGCCACTGTAATAGGTAGAATTATCATCATCGCGAAATGAAAGTCGAGTCCAATTAGTACGGCACAGCTAAGAAACGGATATCGCTTTGCTATGGCGGGTAGTCCTACATAATTCGTTGATTGTTTAGTGAAGCCATAACCTAGGAGACAATCGGCACGGTCATTATCGGGAATAATTAGACGTAGGAATGGTACGCAGTTTCTATAGATAACTAGAAATCTATAGTTGTTCCAGTTTGTTAAATCATGAGATTAACACTAACTTTATGCGCCGCGATCAACCGGTTTACTTAATCTTGGGTTGATAAATCCTGACGAACGCGCTAATCGACTTTATTGCTAATCGAACTTTATTATCTTTGCCCTAAATGTATCAACTGAGGCAATTAAAGGATATAATACTCCCATAAAATCAATATTTTCCGTCGCTTTGCCAACAATTTCGACGAGTACTTGCCAGTGAACATAAACTTACGCCTTAACGGTCGAGACCAGACCGGACTATGTATTCGGCGTCAGAGTATCGCTACATTGATATTGAGCTGAATGTAAAACAGGTTTCTATACTTGCTACAAAAGTTGTACACTATACAGCAGTGGCCAACACCTCAATCGCACGGATTTGGTTTTAATGATGCAGTAAAGATACGAAGTCAAGATTGACCCCGTACGCCTGCTACATTTTTTTTCATCAGAAAACGATATCAATTTCATTGATTGGTTGAATAAGCATCATTCGCTTACTGCGTATTTTGCTCGTGATGTTTTTGATGGCGGGTAAAACTCACAACAGAGAGTCACAAACGGAAACCTGGATGTTTCGAGCAAACTTTTGTAACAAAGCAAGTAAAACATTTGAGATTGTCAAGGTGCATGCTCGTTTAGTGTTGATTTTTAATGCTGCCAGCGCCATGCATGGAGTGCCCCGCAGTTGAAATGCAATAAATATGAACCAAAGATGTTGTAACGAAGTGAAAATTGTAATATATGAAAAAGGTTCACAGTGTAGAACCTACCAAGGTTCTGTTGTGAACGCGAACCTCTAAATTTCCGAGGTTCACACACAGAACGCGAACGTGAACCTCGCGTTCACACCATCCCTACTAATTACATGCAACCATCGGGCGATGGGCGTAACATCACAAACGATATATATAATATATATATATACGAGTTAAGCGTGTGTCGTAACCTCCAAAAAACCCTGGATCTGACTCAGGGTACCCCAAGTGTTCCATGAAACACCGGTTTATAACCACTGCTGTAGACCCCTCTAGACAGACTTGGATAACTAGATAATTCTAGTTGTCTAATTTCACTAAATTAGGGCGAAATGCCAGTAATCTAATTCTAATCTAATTTGGAAAAGCTGAAAATTTTCTAGTTGTCCATGTCTGACTCCAGATATCCCTGATTGGCTCATACACTTATTTGCTGGGATCATGAGATGACTGATGTCTGCTCACTCCGCAAGCTATCTTGACACCTGTCGAATCACAACCCATGTAGCGTCTCTATACCTCGCCTGCGTGACGATGCAAATTCGCTAACAACATGCTCAAATGATACATCGTTCCTTGTTGGAGAAAGATTTTACTCCGAAAATCGTCAATTTTGCAGAAAAGTAGAAAATATGCCCTTGAGGAAATTAGATATTGTAAAGGAATTCCAATCAATCTTAATGCCGCAGGCAACGTCAGACAGACATCACAGTGAGTGAAGCGTGACGGAGATGTGTTGTTATTAATATTAAAATTAATATTATTACCAATATTATTTTCTCCCCATGGTATCTATACACAATACACATAGCGTATGTGCAATGTGCATATATAGCTCGGGAGACGATATATCACATTTTGATATTTACGAGATCAAGTGGTTAGCGCCCATGCCAGTGGTTCGCAATCCGCGGTACGCTTACCGCCAGAGCATTTTCGGGGGAAAGCGGGTAACTTCGTTTTTCTGGCACTGTGACAGAGGGGGTCAATAACGAAGTACTTCAACTTTTTCCAAGTACCCAAGTAGTTTTCCTGTACTTCTGAATTACTCAAGTAGATATCATTTTCGCTACTTCTACTTCGTAATAGTTTGTGATATACTTACTAATTTTTCGCTATTTTCAGTTTGTCAAGTAGAAGTAGTTTAATCCTCCAAGTCTAATAAGAAAGATAGCTCGAGGAATTTCATGGCTGTTTTCACGGAATACCAACATCTTATATTCATGAAAGTCAAGTAAAAACCAGAATTTTCGTTGTGTTTCGCGCACAGTAGATATGGAGTGACAAATATGTTTTATGAAAGTAGCATATCAGTGAATATAATTTAGGTACCTGGTTGCGTGGTTCCGTTCACACCGCATTGTCGCCCATATCAAATATTTCATCACAGTAAATATGGCCCACCACCCGCGGGCCGCGTGTTGGTGACCCCTGCTCTAAAGCTACACTATATGACTTATTTATGATCCGCCGTATCTTTCATTAACGATTCGATTCTAATCGCGCAAAGTGTTAAAACCGTATCCGATACAACTTTTCCGTATTGCTCCTCGACTAAACTACGAACCTTATAATATGGGGGAAAGCGCCGTGACATGATATTTTCTAAATAAAACGGGGTGTTCGAGTAAGTATAAGCAAAGGATTAGTATCACATCTCCGTATCAATACTATTCTTTGCATCCCATGATGCGGGCTAATGTTTATTATATCGAACATTGATACATCCTGTGATGCATCAATGTGAATCAAGCTCTCTGCACCTTGTGCATAGCTCAAGTTGCAGCTTTTGACAGTATATACGAACGAATTACGACCGTTGCAAAACTACTTACTTACTTGATTAGATTTCCGCAGTGCAGATCTAATATCATCTGTTATTCTGACAGCTGCTATATATGTAACTGCAATCAATACCTAACGAACTGCTCTATGTATTTTACTTATACCTGACATTAATTTTGAAGATGTATAGCACCTTCATACGAAGAATGCTGATAGTGTAATGTATTGAATAACAAGTACCCAGATTGAATATGCTACCTTCTTGGGTTTATATATTTCCAAATCTGACTCTAAACACTACAGGGTTCGGTGCCTTACCAATCACGAATCTAACCGCAAGTCACTGGTGTACTTGCACAGTTTGTTGTGTTTTGTCTTTTCAATCGCATGCACTTTACAGTTTCAAGGGGTAGGCTACGCCATACATGTAGAATAAATACATCGAAAAGGTATGCAGTCAAGAAAAGTTTCAGAACGATTGGTCCGAGACATCTGCAACGTTTCTTGATGTACAACTACAACAACAACAGCAACAACAACAACAACAACAATGTACAACATTAACTAATATTCCACACCAGAATCATACCGCTACATTTGTGTTATAAGTTTTGCGCCATTTCAGCTGTTCCTAACTTTTACAGACCCGGTACGTTGATCTGCAAGTCTTCGGGGAGCGCCAAATCTTCGTCTAGTCACAGAACTCTACCCCATTCCACGTGTAACACATTACTAATGAATATTGGTGCACAAAGTGAACTGTGCATAAACCACGGTGTTAAAAAACATTAAAACATGATTTTCACACAATACAGAACGATTGTTGTGAATATTTACTGCAAATCAACGTGACTTATGTTGCATGAGTCGGGTGTGTGTCTCGACTTTCAGCCAACCCTTATACTGGTTCACGGAACCCACGGGGTTTTCCGGTGACTAACTAAGGACTGGTGTCGTAATTCATTCACCAACACTGTGACAGTAGCGTGAGTTTTTACGAAATCCAAAGTATATGACGGTACCTGACCTACCAACAATGTCATGTAAGGTCGCATTGTATCGAACCACCCTATTCTGAAAACCAAATTAAATAGAACATGCCACGTGACTGTAATCACAGGGTAAACTTAGTTGATATTTTGAGTGATCCTGCCAAAAGAGCAATTGTTCATCTACAATAAGGCTCCGCTAATGGCTTTTGCAAAGTAAATTTCGTACAATACTTTCGTAAAACATCCTTCGCCGTTTCACTAATCTCAGTACGATCATTGTGACGTAACAGGTCACCGAGAATTTAATTGCAATATGTCAGAAACTCACTTTCCGATAAACACGGAAATATGGCTCTGTTAGCGATTTTTTAGCATACAATGGAAAAGGAAAAACACAAAAAGAGGTCCGGTCCTTCGTCTGAGGGTAATAAGAAGAAGCAGAGAAAGACGGATTCCAAGAGAATCTTGCGTCCTAGACGAAGATTCTGTGGCAAGGTACCACTCATGATCGTATTCTGCATGTTAAGCAATATATGAATCGCACGGAAATACTGAATTAAGAACATTTTGGTTCATCCGTGATTCATTTTGAGAGGCTGGTAAATACATAGGGAATATTATATCTTTGGTTCGTCTCTCCCAATAGCTGATGAACGTCTTCAAAAAACCTAGCTGCTTTTTTCGCAGGAGACGAAGGCAGGGATCGATGAAACAGCGATGGATCTAGTACTGGACAGTTTTTCTCAAGTCAATCTAGAGGAGCGATACCTTCCAAGTTCCTTCAAAATTCAAGTAAGCGACAGCGATATCTGCTTAGTGCTGAGTAGGGCGTGCGAGATGCGTCAGGCGACCAAAAGAACAGCGTCGAGGAAATGTATGAAAATGAACGTTCTTCGTCAATCATAGTAAGCCATTATTCACTGCTGGGTTATCAGAGAACCTTGTACGTAAATTCTCACAGTGGTAACGATAACGAATATGTCGAGTACCGGCGGAGCAACGCTAAGATTTCGATTCAGAATGATGCCCATTTCGGAACTAGGCCCCGTCATCCATGACCTAAGTCTGTTTCAACACTGTGAAGTGGTGGAATTGCCTGGATATAAGTAGCTTGCATGCTGAGTGCAGGTGCTAAGATGAGCAGGGTTTTAATGACTCGAGTCATGGCTCGACTCGAGTCACGATTTTCGGATGACTCGACTCGAGTCAATCTGTGTATTGACTCGACTTGGACTCGAGTCATTGCGCATGACTCGAAGCAAGTCATTGACTCGAGATTCAGACGGCGAAGACCGACATTTCATTGTAATTTCGAAGCCAACACACTATTGGGATTTCGTTTGTTGGTACTGGTGCTTGAAAATGCGACCAGAAACTGCTAAAAGTTAGGAAAATTGATATATTATAAATGCGAACCATTCAATATCACCAAACAGAGTTTAAAAAAGTGGGCTTAGGAAGACTTTAACTGGAAACTGAGCAGTCAAGACAATGACTTGGACTAGGACTCGAGTCATAATACCATGACTTGGACTCGATCCTCTGTTCGCTGACTTGGACTCGGATTTGACTCGGTGGGAATTGAAAATCACTCGACTTGACTCGAGTCAAAACTATAAAAGGGAGATTGACTTGTGACTCGGAGCCTTGTGACTTGGTTACAACCCTGAAGATGAGTTTCAAAACTTTTTACCGGTCGCTGTAGCATTACGTTGGCCGTAACTGCCTGAAATTTAGTACGCTATTTGCAGTATCATCTAGGTTTACCATACGTCCTCTTTTAAGAGGATTTGTCTCTTTTGTGACTTTTTTGAAAGTGTCCTCGGAGGACGCCCTTTTGTCCTCTTTTTTTGAGATTTTATCCTCTTTTTTTGAAAATTTAGGTCAGATTTACAGCCAATTGCGACCGATATGCCGTAAATGAGCACAGAAGTGACGCTCCGGAGGGTATATCGGAGCGAAAAACGCTATTTTGAGCTCCGAGCGGAAAGATGACCTTTTTTTAGTCAACCACCTAGCAACGTGGAGAAAAAACGGTATTTTGAGTTCTGAGCGGAAAGTCGATCTTTTTTTTAGTCAACCGGTCGCAAAGTGGGAAAAATTCACTGGTTTTTGAGAATTCTACTCCGGTTTTGCAAGTCTCAAATTTCCGAAAAAGTGTCCTCTTTTTAGATTTCCAAAATATGGTAAGCCTATAGTATCATCTAATAACTGCAGTGCAGGTGCCAAGTGCGATCTCGATATGAATAGAATTACTCATAGCCATTCCATGGAACTAGTAAGTTATCTTCCCAAATACTGACTCCTGAACACAGCACGCGTATACATGTCTAATCCGTATCGAGTGGAGTGTGACGTGAATGCAGTCTTGTTCTCTGAACTCAGTGTACAGCTCTTTAATATTAGCTACAGATTTGTTTTTTTCAAATTACATTAGAATTAGAAGTACTGAAATCGCAAAAACTTGGTATTTCAATTAAATTCCGAAGGAGATATCACAAAACTCAAGTTTAATTCATATCATATCAAATCAGAATTCATTATCATAAGCAGGAGGATGGCAAATATCTTTTCTTGACTCTTTTCAAACTATACAGTTCTTTTGTAGCATTTACAGAAAAGCCAGAAATTACAGAAGAATTGAAATTAGAGCAGAGCAACATATCACAAATTAGATTACAATTAGATTACCGACATTTCGCTGTAATTTGTCAAATTTAACTGCCAGAATTATCTAGTTGTCCAAATCTTGATTCGAGCTTGGTTCAACAACTTGCGTTGTTTTTCAGGATTGTCGGGAATGTCCGTCCACCAGTCGGGATGCCTTCTCCCCTCTCGCGAGAGGTTTGTGTGAACGTGAAAACATCGATTTGTAGAGAAGCGTGTTTGTTTATTTTAACAGCAACGGTGATCCCAACACTTCCCACGAAAAACGACGGTGAAGTCATTCTTCACGAGCTGACTAGTGACGCTGAATCTGAATTTTACCCGGAGTGGTCCAGCGATGACGTGTCAGCCAACGATAGTTTAGATGGCGTGGCCCACGACACGATGATGGGGAGCAGTTCGGAAGAGTTAGAGTTCTCGGATATCGCGTTCCTTCCAATCCCGGCAGCGGGGAATGAAGTAGACGAGGCCTGTTCCTCACAAACAGCCTCAGAGGGGAGGCAAAGTCCAGTAACAAAGTTGAAGTGAGTTCATAAGCTCTCCGAAATTATAAATCAATAACAG
Source organism: Botryllus schlosseri (assembly GCF_051294905.1). NCBI lineage: Eukaryota > Metazoa > Chordata > Ascidiacea > Stolidobranchia > Styelidae > Botryllus > Botryllus schlosseri. The sequence goes on along the minus strand of NC_137239.1, from coordinate 30,297,886 downwards.
CGTCTGAGGCATGACTAAATGTGACATTAGGGGTGCATTTAATTTGAGTATTTTCAGCTTTTCTCATCATAATTACAATTATTTTCGCAAAAACTTGGTAATAGCATTCCGAATTATACAGAAATACTATCTAGATCAATTTCAGTTCATATCAAATCATTGTTCTTTCTTATGAGGATGAGAATGGCAAATGTCTGTATACAGGGGTGCACCGAGCTTGACTCGTTTCGCACGATACAGCGCTTCCGTAGCATTTTCAGGAAAACCAGAAATTAGTTTAGCATGAGATTACCGACAGTCCGCTCTTTTTAGCCTCTAATTAGACAGTTATAACTATCAATTTGTCCAAGTCTGGGTGAATGGACACTTGGTGGACACCACACAAAGCATCTGGTTTCCTGATGCCAAAATATGAAATCCAGATGAAAGTTATTCCTCTGGGACAGCTGTCGTATTGTCGATATATTTAACAGTATCAGTAGGACTTCCACACAGATACCGGTCTGGTCATCAAGTTTTAGTTGCTTTCATCGTTATCCGTGACGTCAATGTGATTATAAAATCTTCGCAAAGGCCTCAAGCGGTTCGTAGAGTGAAGAGCATGATTTTTGAAGGAGGAAAGGACGACGAGGTGGACCCCGGTCAGAGGGCAAAGGCCATGCTGAGAAAACACACACGAGACTTAACACCGAGTCAAATCGCCATGCTTCCTTCGCCATTATTGTCTGCTGAAGATGCCGGATCGCTCAAGGTATCAAATCCGATTTCATCAGACATGCACAAAGTACTGGATTTTAAAACTAGAGCTAGACTACCTACTTTATAAAACTTGAAACTAGAACAAGAACTATATTCAGCTACTCTCAGTACTTGAAACTAGAAGTAGGGCGATAGAACTATAACGACCTTTAAGAATCCACATCTAGAACTAGAACTAAAAACACAGCTAACCATTCCATTCCGAAGCACTTCATTCATTTTTATTTTATTGGAATCGGATCGGCTTTCCTCGTGCATATCAATAGGCCTACATGGCACGCCCCGGCTACGCCATGCGGTTAGTAGAAGACTCTGAGCCAACAATGGCTGCAAGAACATCGAACAACAGAACGCCGGTTTCACGATTCACGCCCAACGACGACACGTGTTTTTTAGTTGTTCGACAACTTATTTTGTAATACCCAACTTGGATTACCATATTTTAAGATCCGAAAAAGAACGGACTTTTTTCAAGTTACGATAAGAGAAATAGATATAGGAAATTTATACAGGTAATTCTGATCGCCCCGTAGGTTGACGAAAAGTAAGTCAACTTAACCACGACTGCACCTCCGAGTTACCATGCTGGACAATCACTTTTTATAGTCAACCTCCGCGGCAGTTCCAGAAAAAGTCAAATTTTAGTTGCATATTTTTAGTCCACTCTGCATACCCGTCTAACACTCAAAACATAAAGGGAGTGCGGATTGCGAAAAAAAGAGGACATTCGGGCGTCCTCAGAGGACATTTTATTTTTATTGAAAAAATAGGAAACATCCTTCTAAAAGGGGACATATGGTGTTTTGAACAGTTCAAAACTCGCAATCAGAACTAGAACTGCTCAAACCATCGTATTTCACAGCGCTCTCCATCTCAGCTAAGCGCAAAGTTCTCTCTCAAGAGGTCTCGTTCTAATCTCACGGTCACCGAGAACTACATCAAACGCCATCAGCACCTCTTCGAGACTGACATCATAGAAGAGGAGAGTGATGACGACAGCATGAGCGACGTCGTCGATATGACGAAGAAGATTCATCCGAAATCGAAATCAGAACTGTAGCTCACCAGCTCAAAATCTTGGATGCTCGTTTTCTTGCAATTTTGCCAATTCCAATAGATTCTGTGATCCTTCAGACCCAAACTATTGAAGAATCTTTATCAGCACGTTAACCAATCATCACCATTTGCCATGGCAGAGTTTTCAAATCGTAACTACTATATGGATATTACTATGAAATTGCTATGAAAATTAAATTTACTTGGAATAATTTTGTGCGGCTTCGCCTACAGAATCGCTACGCCAATAATCATGGTCGAATAAGTTGGAGTTTTATTTAAAATAAAAATAGTTTTGAAAAAAACATGTTTAAAACAGGACATGTCTTTTATTGTGTTCTGACCTAGAGATAGGCTTTATTAAACTTATTCTGCAACAGACGACAAATGAGATAAACAGTATAGGAACAGTTCAAATACGATAACATTAACGTTAAGATTGCATTAATCCGTTTTTTTATCCTAATCCATTCTCATCTCTGGTGTGTGTGTATGGTGGCAAGATGCATCTCAAATATTTCTTATTGTAGATAGGGGACGGGGTTGTTAGTTGATGGTTATATCCATATGGCTAACCGTTTGTCAAAATTTGTATGCACAAATTGCACATGAACATATATTTACGTATGGGACGGCAGTCGGCACCTGTACGCGAACAGGAACACATTAGTCATTGATAGTAACCGGAGAGATAAACGGAGCTCCATTTTTCCAATAAACAAAGAGAGCGTTGGATTTAGAATCACATTATTAATCAAAATAATTATATAGTCAAGGACATCAGCAGTACCGTCATGCGTCATCGCGGTTATAGAGGCTTGAATCAGATATTTAATATAAAAATGTACTTCATTTCGCTGCGCTGCGCGGCATTATTTTGATTCGAAAAAGTTGGTAACCACAATGATGATGATGTTTAATATCATCTCAGCATAAGCGTCAAAAGGTTCAAGAGCTTCACGCGAATGAACTTTCCATGTCAGAAACAAAGTTCGGGAAATTCCTTCTGAGATACCGAAGTCAAGAATCGTTTCTTGTCAAGCCACGACATGGAAATTCCCGCGTGTCGATCGAGCAGCTAGATTGTCGTTGCTTTGCAATAACAACCCTTTCCAAACTGGTTGTTTTATTATACATAGTACGACTGCAAGTCTTTAAGAAGTTTCCACTTATTCGCGCCTTATCTAAAGCGACATCAAACGGGAGCACGGAACATACAGTACTTTTGCGTGATTGTAGGTTTATGCGAGTCATGCGGGAAGGGGATCTGTGCGAGACTATCTTTCTGCATGGGCCCTGGCTTCAAGATATTGTAATAGAAACAGTAATACGTGCGTGGCACTCTATTCCCACTTCCCAGATAGGTCTACATGTCAATAATGTTAATAACGTCGTCGCCGAATCCGGCAGGAAACCGAAAATAGCTGGAATTCGCTGGAAAGTTTGATGATTATTTTTATTTGGTCAATTTTCCAGCGAGAGAGGAAAAAGACTTATAATTTCTCTCGGATATCAGACTGTTTGTGATTGGCTGTTTGGACGGAATTTCCCTTCCACTAATTATGGCTCTAGCCATGTCATTGATGCTGTTACTGGTCAAAGAGGCGTATCTTACATCAAGTGAAGACGGGTTTGGGTCTGAAAGTGGGGTCTTCGAGACAGATGTTATTTTATATTTCGGCTCCTAAATTTAATTGATTTATTCCTGAAAATATTTCAAACTTCGTAGCGATATATTAAGCTAGGAAACACTGAAGAATTTATAGTCTGAGACAGTGAAATGACTGCTTCTGTTTTACCGTGAATTAGAAGATAGACAGCGGCATAAAGATAAATTCAAAAGTCAGTCTAGGTGGTACCAGACCAGTACCGGTGTATTGCCGACAAAGCAGAACATAATTTAGTGTTTTCAGTTAGGCTTTCACTGTTATCTAGGCTACTTATAGTGACTGAATGTATACCTTATAATTATAAATATAATGATATGGTTGTACTGCCTGCGATGTAACACTGTAAGGATATCATCATGTTACATGATTCATGTGTTTTTTTATTTTTTATTAGTTTCTTTTCAAAACATAGACAGAGCGTCATTTATTGATTCGTCAGACATAAAATTTGACTGGAGATGACGATATGACCTATAAAGGCCTTGTTACTCATCACCTCCATGATAGTGAAGTAATCGAGTCTCGAGTGTATTAATTGTAAAAAGCATAACAGTGGACAGTCTGCAACATAGAAGAAAATAATAAACACAAATTCCGTTGAACAGAGACGGTAGCCATGCTATTGCTAACATATGAAAACAATAATATATAGTTTTTTGAAGTTGTCGGCTACACTAACCAAATTATGACTATTATATGGATATACATACAGTGAGTAGCCTATGTTATAGGTCTTTGTTGATGCCTAGTTGACACTTGGCAGCATGTGTGCAAATATATATGGAAAAGGCAACAGCATAAATTTCATTTATGCATCGTCATAATAGGCTACCGTAGGCCTACTAAGTGGAGTTACCATACGTACTCCTTTAGGGCGATTTGTCCTCCTTCAGATTTTTGAAAATGTCCTCCGAGGACTCCTAAATGTTCCCATTTTTGAGATTTTGGTCCTCTTCTTTGAGAATCTTGGTTAAATATAGGGCAAAATTCGGCTGAGATACAGTAAATCAGCACTGAAATAATGCTATTGCGGCTATTTCGGGAGCTGAGCCAGAAAACTGACTTTTTTTTAAATCAACAGATCATGAAGTGTGGGTAAAATTTACCATTATTTCAAGATTTTAAGTTTGAAAATTTTGAAAAAGTGTCCTCCTTTGCCGATTCCAAAATATGGTAACCCCAGTACTAAGTAGCCTATGTTAAAAATAATGAAGCAGATATTTGATCAAAAACAGCCTCTGAGAAACACCGTACCTTACATGATGCTTCCCTAACAAATTCTATCCCGGATTCTGGCAAGTTAAATTATCACGTTCTGCTCTTGAGTCTTGAATAAGTTTTGATTGTCTTTAATTCAATGTTTGTGTGTTTCTTCAAATTTTTAGATCCGGCCCGCCATTCTAAAATGTCCTACCCTTACAATGCATGCAGCATCAGTATCTCAGAATAAACTGCATGTGCTCAGACAGGTTGTACATGTACACTTGATATCTATTCACTAAATGAACCGAGACAGCGAGACCTGATCCAGACCTGGTATCTGTGCAATAAATCAGCTTATGCCAGCACGAGATGCTTGAAACGTAATGTATGCAGTTTGTATGGAGATCTCTAATACTGTTTTAGCATTATCCTTAAGCTTAACGCCATTTGAGTGTGGCAGACGTTCTGATAAATTTAGAACATTTTCTATGATTATTATGTTTCAATTCATAGTGTTATTGTTATTGCAGCTTATCGACATTGTAAATCAATGTTTCCTAAAATTTTTATGTACCCTAGTACCCTACATAAACCCGAGGACCCTGGCAGCAGGGGCGTAGCCAGCCGAGAATAAAGGGGGGTGTTTTGTCAACAAAGGATGTTTTGTAACAAAGGATGTTCTGGATTATACCCGATTTATCGGGCTAATTGTATGCACAAGTGCTTCTACTACAGGAATCAGATAATCTCGCTCGAGTTAACAACTCTAAACGCATATACATAGCCCTGTCATATCAAAATATAACGCCTATGTCGTACGCTACAATCGATAGCAGCCCGAGTACGTCTCTTCGTATGCGCGCCTCATATTACTGAGAGCAAGTTACGACATCGACAACACATGCGCACAGATCATATTTCAGTCAACGCAGCAGCGGGAGATCTTATATTTTCGCATTCAGATAAGTAGCGGCCTCAGCTTAATATGATACCATAACCATGCAGATTCACGAATGTTATTATATGTAGTCGGAATCTGGTACATCGTGATAACTTGTGGCATGATTCAATTCGATGTACCGCCCGCCCAACGTTCCGATCTTTTTTATTTCGGCCCGTAACTCATCCACGTAACCCAGTTGTATTATTACGATATAGCACCACAACTGGTAAGCTGAGACAACAGCAGAAACAGGCATAACTTGTCCTTAATTACCAGAAGTGAGCAGTGTGATCAAGTTACAATACAGCCAGAGATATTGCCGTTTCGCGCTCGCGACCTCAAGTCGGGTATCATAACAGATTTCACAAATAATAATGTTGAATGCGGAATCTCTTATTTATTGATGAAATTGGCGATGAATTAGCTCGGTTGTTGGAGTAACGAATGCCCGTCTTGCTAATCGTTACTCGTCCTCTAACACATCTCCTGATTGTCATGATTTAATATTCGCGCAAATACATCTTGGCCTTTGCTATGAAATGTTCACAGATCGTTTCTGCGGATCTGGATTAATTCAAATTATGCCCCATGATGAGTCTTGATTCAACATGATATCGTTCGCTAAATTGATGTAGCATTTTTTCTATGTTGGGATGGTAAAGAGTAAAGACCAAATGTGTGCGAAAGTGCTATGCAATCGTTAATGTCAGTAGCCAGTCTCAGGCCAGGCTTAGGCTCAGGCTCGTAATCGAAAAAGCATTCCTTGGATTACGATGCAAAAGAGACAAATGTGGAGTATGCACGACTATTACCACATTACATCGAACGTTTATAGAATTGTAATACATAGCTAATCGCTGAAATACCTAATTTTTCACGCCTCCGCTGCGTTTATGATTGTTTCTATTTTTGGCTGAATGTGTGAAAGCAGGACTAGACTCCAAGAAATACCATAGCAATGAAAGGCGGGCACCGGGCAGTAGTAACTCACACAACCGAGTTGTATCAAATTCATTCATGTTTCAAACAGATTCCGCATTTGGCATTTGATTAAAACATGGCAAGATATCAAGCTCGAGTCGCCAATTTATTTGTAACGCGAAATAGCGAGATCTCCCGCTGTGTTGTAACATGACACCTGAAGTACTCTCGTTATCACAGACGAGAGAAGAATCGGAGAAAAAGGGCACATTGGCATTGATTGTTCAGTGAAAACACTCGCTGTGCATCAATTACGAATGCGTGGTTATGCCATGAAATAGTATCTTCAGATTTGCGATTAAAAAGGGGGGATATTCTAGTTTGGAAAGGGGGGTGTTTGGACACCCGAATCACCCCCCTGGCTACGCCCCTGCCTGGCAGTATACTGTATGCCCCTTTGACTGAAACACATGACAAATTTAATCTCATGTCGTGAATGATGGCACAATGTCATTAACCTAATGTATAATTGGACTAAGGTCATATATTTCTTGTCTTACTATATATATATATCTATTAGTCCTACAAGCAAACAGAGTGGTCGTCGCGGCAATGATAAAAGTTTCAACTAGTCCAGGGGCGGGCAACTTCTCCAGTCGGCGGGCCGGATATAGGAAAATTAAGTACTTGGCGGGCCGGATTGCTGAATCGATACATTATTCGCCCATATATCTACATATACAAGGAATAAATCGTACTTCGTACTAATGTATTTTACCGACAGCAATGTCACTGCAAAGCCGTATATCGCCGATAATGACGAAGACAATGTAGATTTGAGAACAGCATTGTTATACAGGCGCCGTCTGTTTCTCTCTAATCAATTAACACAAGGTGCAATCTTTAAATAAGATTTCAAGGCGTTCTATAAGCCCGTTACCCACAATTTACCGAGATATCAATTCATTAGGGTTGAGTACATGGTAAATGCCGATACTGCAAGTCTTCTTGCTTCGATGAACTTACGCGTGAGCTCTACTCTCGCACGGTGCGTACACAAGTATATAATAACATACAGTCACTATAATTTGACGCTTACGCAAGTAGCGGGGTATCTCGGCGGAGTGGCGCTGCGGGCCACATTATCATGTAAGACAGGAAACTGTCCGCGGGCCGGACAAAATCCCTTCGCGGGCCGGATCCGGCCCGCGGGCCGTATGTTGCCCACCCCTGAACTAGTCCCATACCCATAATATCTTTAGCTCTTTTTCCAGTGCAAGCAATTAAATAACAAGGTGTGTGCAGAACTTTGCTTCTAGAATAAAATTGGCTCAGAGCTCAATTATTAATTTCTTGCTGTGTTGGGATCAACTCACTACCTTCGAGTCACGAGTAATCTCGAGTCATTGCACATTTTGACTCGAGTCAAGTCAATCGATTTTCAAAGGTGGCTCGAGTCAAGTCGCGTCACAATTCACGTTAAATTGAATTTTCAAAGTATGAGTTATGATTCAAATTCATTACATTTTGCTTGCTGTTTGAAAGACAAGATTAGTTGGCCATTTATCTTGAATCAAATATACGATATAAAGGTAACTATACATGCAAAAAGCCATTGCATTGCTCGTGCACACATAGAACTGGGAGGAACTGTATAGCTCCATGCTACAGTATGCTATTATCAGTCAAAACAGAGGATTGAATACGAAGCCTCGAGAAGTTGAAACAAATTGATATGGTAGGCTACAACACACCACCAATCTACACATCCGTGAGAATATAAACGCATAGACTCGACCCACACAAGGGTTGGTAAAGGTGAGAACTGTGCAATGTAAACACTTAACCGTCAAAGAAACGAAGATATGTTGCTATTAAATTAATCTACTACTGCTACTACTATAACATTAGCTGTGATCATCTCATTTGCGGTTAATTTATTTGTGATGAAACAATGGAGGATCAGTGAAACGTACAATCAGTGCATGACTAGTTCCTCTCACAAGCAACGCCGGCGTATCATGAACAATCCGAACATACACACAGGCTACAGTGATTTAATCGACACGGGTTACTTGATGACTTGAAATTGACTCATAGATTTTGCTCTGAGTCACGAGTCAATCCACATTTCTGAAGTGTCAAGTCAAGTCATTTTTGCAAAGTGACTCGAGGCAAGTCAAGTCGTGCCATCCCTGGTAAAAAGTTAAGAGGTGTTAATCAAGTCCAGAACGTTTCGCAACAAAAGCGATTTGTCCTTGAGAGCATCATCCCCGGCTTGGTCAACTAGAAAATTGTCAACTTTTGCAAATTAGATTAGAATTAGAATTTCCGATACACCGCTAAGTCCTGATTAGAATAAAGTTAGAATGATCTCACCATAGGCGCCGACTTTTATTTTTCTACGAGGTGGCGAAGTCTTGTGACGTCAATTGTTCCATATCGATGACGTCATCGTCGCAGGAAAACGCACTTTACTGCATGCCGCTGGTGTAAGTGCAGAGTTAAACCATTCGTGTGACGTTGTAATATCGGCCTTGCACTCATTAATATCAAGCCATGCAGTCGAGTTATTAAATGGTATCTTTAAACGGTACGATCATTTGAAGTGTAACTGCGGCCTGCGCTACCAGTCCGTCCGACGGAATCTGCAGTTGCGTCAATGTCAATGTTGTTCACGCGCAATGCCCAGTGTGGCTAACGAAATAACACTACGCACTGGCCTTGCAAGTAACACACAACAACTCTCGAATACTTCAAGCAGACAATAATGATGATTACAAACGCGAAATCGCGCAGCCAATCAGTAATTGTGTCTTGCGGTTTCTTGCTTCGCGTTGACCAACTCGCATCGCGGCAATTGTTTGATGATTAAAACATTGGTGCATTTCCCGATTTAAGTTCTTGAAGCATTTCGGGAGTACATCGGTCAATTCGTAAATTCAATCTGCATGTCGACAGCCGCCAACGCACACTAATTGAATTACGTGTTCACGGCCGCACAAATTTCGTTCAACGGTCGCAGGTTGGCCACCCTTAGACAAGAATTAATTCCACTTCCGGACGCATGCCGCGATCTTACCAATAGAAATCCACTGTCTATCTAATACCTAATAGTATAATATTCGATAATGTTGTTCTCGATACGAGTACATCCAGCAATCAAGTTTATCGGAATGTAGAAGGTTCAAACGAATCGAATAAAATCAGAATTTGTGCCACCCATAATATTGTGAGGCATCACGTTAATAATGAAAGGAAGACTGAAAAATGGCTTTGTGCGACTATTTCGGAGAATCAAGTAGATAACAAGAAATATGGATGATGGCAAATGAGAAAGCGTGTAATCTAATCAGTATCGCCACGAATCGGTTTTGAGTGTGACACCATATTGAGTAGCTTTCGTCGCGACAATTGTTTTCTCGTTATATCGGTGTTTTCTCATTATATCGGTGTTTAAGCTGTATTGCTGCATTTCCCGATTAATGTCACTGGCAAAGCCTTGTTAGAGAAACGAATCTGCGTGGAAATGAATTCCAATTTGCAGGCACACACCAACACACCCTCCAATTTCGCGCTCCCAATACCTACCGTATCACGAAGCTAGCTAGCTCATGAATGGTTTTGTAAATGAATATGGGTGCACATAATTTAAGATTTCAGAAAAGCAGAACGTATATTTTGGCGCCTGGTCGGCAGAGGAGATCTAGGATGGTGCTTCTTGGCACACGCTAGGCGCGTAGCCAGTCGAAAAATTAGGGGGATTTGGATTTTTTTTTCAAATTTACCAATATAGCATCAATTCAATTAGGGTCAAGTACATGTGTAAATGGCGATCATATAATCTCTTCGTATCGGCGATTTTAGGCATATGATAAGCTTGCCAAAGAGCCCGGGAGTGCTGCCAATTAGCAAGTCACTATCTCTGGTAAACAATTAAATACGCGCGCGTATTACGCAGTCTCGGCGACAGTTTTGGCAAATCAAAATGTCCCAACTTGATTGCACCGATTTCAAACTTTCGTCGTATTTCAGAACTCCAGACATGATACACATCTTCTGGTCGTTACGTTCAAGTATTAGCGGGAATCAATTTCGCACGTTAAAGTCTGTTTGCAGCGATTTGATGTTAGGGGAGATGTGGTACCGATGGATCACTGGGACCGAAAATACTTGAAAAATTCTCCATGATAAGTCCATGATTACACTCCGTGAATTTTTCTACAATTACATGCTGGCAGAATCTTTCCTCACATGCAAAAAATTCGAACTGCGTGAGTTATGGGGTCTGTGACGAATGATTTACGTTTTAGGGGGTGTAAAGTAACTTTGAATCGACATTTGCATTTTTCTATATCACCTTTCAGACTAACAAGCCCGCCATAATTTTTGATGTGAAGTATAGGGCTTGTATCAGGGTATATAATGGCACATTTTCTGAATCAATACCATCCTCGAGTGAACTATTTTCAATTCAATTGCAATATTTATGGGGTGGGGGACCTATGGTACCATAGCCAAATCAAGCAAAATAGATGGACCAACTAATCACTTAACAACAGAAACTCGCTTACATATATGTAGGCTGTAAATCATAGTTACGTGTGGTGTCTTGTCGCTATTACGAGGTATTTGAAAGTCAAAATGTCGATTTGCGAGTAATATGTATGTGGCTTTAATTTTGTAAGTGAGTAAATCAAAACATGATTTTTTGCCAACATATGAGTTGATATAATCTATTTTATTCTTGAAGGTCGTGACGAAACATTCTTCATTGGCTTGCTGTAGCTTAGCTTATAGTACACAACAAAACAAGTTAACAAAGTTGAGTTTTTAAGCGTATGTCTCAAAGGTCCCATGGTCGTGTGCCTTTGGACCTACCGGGTGGGGGCCGATGACACGTTCGAGCAACAAATTTTAAACGTTTATAAATATTTTTTGAAGAGGCGGATATCCATGTTATTGTCCGCGATAGGTAGAGCTTGTATCGAAGTGTTGCGACAGCAACAGATCTGCTATTCTAGGCTGAAGATTTGAGGGCCAGAGATCATTTTGCAATTTTTGATCCATCGGTACCACATCTCCCCTATTCAGTTTCGCTATGTCGCTTTTTAATCAATATGACATAAAACAATCACTAATCAGCGTAAACTTGACCGCATTGTCTCGAAAGCAGCGAGAGATGGAGCCAAAGCATGCTAGGCCCGATACTCGATAGTTAGGCCATGGGCCAGCAATGATATCTTTCACTCCAGGTCTATTGCAGATGCTATTGTGTAGGCCAGCGATGATATCGTGCACACCAGGCCGAAGCCGCCAATGCAGATTCGATTGCGCAGTTAAGCGATGATATAGTGTGAACTGGGCCTTGCAGATGCGATTGTTGAAGCCTGCGGAACCAGGCTTGATCGCGATAAATCAAGCTAGCGATTGCCACGCGGACGGGAATGAATGACCTAATTTCGCGACCATCTCAGCGGGAGATCATCGCAGATTCTTCTCGCTAATTGACAAAACGTTTCTCGCAAATCCGCCGTGCGGAACACGATTACACATTACACAATTATTGAATTGAAACTGAATATTAGAGTTAGAATGATCATTTCAAAATGACGGGGTTTCGCTTTTCAAATAGGGAAGTTCGACCCCCGAAACCCCCGTGGCTACGCGCCTAGCACACGCGCGTATCGAAATCGAAGACGTCTCAAACGAGGACGCATCGATTCACCTTATTACTAATTACTGGTCACAAATAATCACTTGGGCGTTTGAGCATTTTGTACGAGGTGGCCGCCACCTCGTAAATATGGTCACGAGGTGGCTGCGCCACCTCGTAACCTCGTAAGTCGGCGCCTATGGATCTCACCACGAGTGGGCAACTTTTTTGCTATTTGCTATTCACGGCCGCATTTCGATTACTTATGTAGCCTACGGCTGCATTCCTGTGCATGCCGTAATCAACTAACTGGGTGTCAAATACCCATGTTATGCCGTCCATGTCCAATTCAGTTGAATTCCAGACTTATCTAATTTCTCACATCGGCTTACTATACAAACAGATATCGCGAGTGGCCATGTTTTGACTAATTCACAATTAAATTTCGTCATCATTATTAGTATACTCACATATTGCAATCAAATATTTATCCTTTATCAGACCATGTCATCAGATCCGCTGGTGGAGTTGATAGGGGTAGTGTCTTCCGAAATTTAGGGCAATTGTTATTGGTCACTTTGTTGCATGTTATGATTTCCTGACCTTTTATCAGTATTGTAGGTAGGCTTAGCGGAAATATATTGGAATCGCCTGAACCAGTGGTTCCCAACCTTTTTGGGTGTCGGGACTACATTTCAAACTTCAGAGTACGAATGGAGCCGCGTGAAAACACTCAAGTATAGGCTACTTATAAGGAAAATTTAAAGGTAGCTAGCCTGCCTCTGCTCTCACCATCCAGCTAATTCAAAAGCATGAGCATATTGTACATAGACTTCTATAGATTTTATATCGGTTATTATAGCATTGATACAAGCGAATTGGCGAGTACAATAATGTCATGATGTGATAGCTCTTCATACATTCCTGCACTTTATGCACAAGTTTGCGGGGAATTATACGCTGAGCAATGTTGGATTTATTGCAATTTATACTTGTCTATGAGCCTTTACTTTGATGTTAGTAATATTGTGTCGAAATTTACTCCTCACAGAGACGTTATATAAATGTCTATGACCAGCAGAACTCAAGATACATCGTTGTCGTGCATCGTATTCATCCATACATTTGACGCCAGTCTGCAACAATTCTCTTTCCCAATTTTCAGAAGCGGCCGTGGACGACTTTAGACATAACTAATGTCCCGCATTTTAGCATTCGTATGTAGAAATTGCCTATAGCCATTCATAGAAACAAGCAACAATTGTCCTCTGTTATATTTTTGTGGCATATTTCGAAGTCAATCAGAGCCGCAAGAAGGCTTTCTTGGAGCCGAATGTGGCTCTGAGAGCGGCGGTTGGGAATCACTGGCCTAAACGTATCAGAAACAAATTTTTTTCGTGAGAACCACACTATACCAAGTTGTTATTTCTATATGGGGCATATCATTTTTATCTGCTATTTGCGTCTGTAATGTAGGGCTCAGATTGCAAAGGGCACTACTATGAAGTGTAGCATTAAATCGCTCGTCGCGCGAAGAAAATTCCAAGATTATTTAAAATTCAATTAATCGAAATTTCTATTTGCCCGTTGACGGCCGCCAACACATACTAATTGAATTGCGTGTCACGGCCGCACAAAATTCCTTCTACGGCCGCAGGCTGCCCAGCCCTTATCTACACATACGCATTGTTTCCGAAGTAGTTTCGTATTCGAATTACTGAATTCGTGCAAACTAGGACATTGAATCAAGTTGCATTATATCAAATCATAGTTCATCCTTATGAGCACGAGAATAGCAAATATCTGTGCAGCAAGCTTGGCTCGTTTGGCACGATACAGTTCTCATGTAGCATTTACAGGAAACCCAGAAATTAAATTAGAATTGAAATGTGAGCATAGAAACATTTCACAAATTAGACTAGGATTAGAGCAAGGAAAGATTTAACGAAATAGATTGGATTAAAATTAGATTACAGGCATATCGCTCTAATTATTTTAATGAAGACAACTGGAATTATCTAGTTGTCCAAGTCTGCCCAAATCTGACCCATGAATGTTTTTGTTAATGTGTTGACTAGAACCATAGACTCTATAAATTGAGCAGGTAATGCATTTACTTTGAAGCCTTTTTTATGTAGTGTGATTACTGAGCTTACGTAAGTAGTCCATATTCAAAATGATGCCAATATAGCAAAGTAGCCTATGCCATAACAATGAAAGCTACAGCTCACTGTTTTCATATAGTAGAGTTGAAACATTGTTTGTTGGCCATTCTTACATTACATACACGGTATTTGCTTCAAGTTGTTACGTCATGCGTCTCCAAATCCCTAATTCATAAAACAAGTCAATCATTTCACCTGTGCACGTGATTAGATGTCATCGTCACCCGAAAACGATGAGTAGGTCTGTCAAAAAAGGAAATGTGGAGGCTGAATGCAGATGTTTCAAAAAGATTTATGTCGTAGCCTGACATATTTGTTTACTACAGTCAGAGGTAAACCTGTCTTTTCAGATAGATAGCCTACTGACTCTGAATTTAAAGCATAATTTATAACACTTTCTGATGTGATCCAGATTTCATGGTCTACTTTCGACATATTCAATGTCGCAATGCTGTAGGCCTAAGCTGTATACCTAACTGATCAACACTAGCTGACAACTAGTTTAAGACTGGTAATATGTGACAGCTGAAAAGTATTTTTAAACAAACTATGAAAAAATTTAACAGTAATGACACCATTGCAATGAACCATCTCAGAATATCCACAAGGCAGTGACTTGATAGTGTTCTGATGTATTGAGCATATATTGACGAATATAATTAATTGCCAGAAATTAATATATTGTAAACCACATGCCCAACTTGAACAATTTTATTGTAGCCCATGCTGTGGGTTTCAACAGGTTTTCTATCAAAATTGATGGGAGGATCTAGAACCAATTTTCCATTTGTTCCTGTGTGTCGGAAAGTCTGCGTTCAATTGTACACTCAATTTAACATACACCAAATTTATACTATATAGCCTATCTATACCCTAATTACCCCCAAAACATATATTCTGTAAATCAAAAGTTACTCTTACCACCATTGACAAAATGCTTTTCCATGCCGTAGGCCTACCTTGTAGTATGATCAATTATCACAAACTTCAGCAACAACTGCAGAGAAGTTGCAAAATGGTGTATTTAATGAAAAGATGTTTCATAAACTTACAATTTGACGTGGAAGCTATAATCATCATTGGTTTATTAGCAATTTTTATCCGTTCAATACACCCAAAAAAATGCGATACAATGAAAAGATAAGGTGTCGAAGCGACTTCGAGTAGTTTATGGAATCAGACACCCACCTTGTCCTAGGCGATGTAAACAGGAGGCAGGCACACTGAATAAAAAGTAAAAGAAGATAGAAGAGAGAGAAAGCAAGCGACAAAATCTGCCTCATATAAGATTGGTTATTATTATTCTTATCTAGAGCTTACATCGACCCAGATCTTTAGTTTTATGGCATCTCGCGACCCAAGCCTCGCACATCAAAAAGGCTACATTTTTTTATTAGCAGGCCTATGCTGTGTTCTTTATGTATGACATAAAGAACGTGCAGAAAGGGGTTGTATGCAAAGCAGCTCTATGAATCATGCGATTTCAAATTTGGGTACGTTCTTGTCCTCTGAGAGTCTACTCGGATTGCAAGAACGGGACTATCCGGTGTACCGACCATTTTGATGAGTGGACATATCAATACCGTATCGATGGTTTTAACCAACCAGCGACGGTCAACGAAAGTCGGCACAATTTAATGATCAAGCCATATTCCAGTAACGAATATTCGATGTGTCTCGCTTATTGGCTATGGTAGCCTACCCAGATGTGTTGGCAAAAGTTTCATTTTAGCTCAAATTCCCCCACCCTATATCCATTGCAGCTGGCTGGTAGATTCAGAACAATCTGTTGTCATATCTGCTTCCATGAATAATAAACTGTTTCTTGTGTTCTTCGATTATCTAGATCTATGATAGTTTTATTACCATAAGCCTGGATTTCAATCATGAGTAATACCTATAGCCTGCCCGATGCCATTGATGACATCACACAGAAATGTCCGTCGCTCAGCCTAGAAGACCGAGAGGACTCTGGTATAGGTTCGATGACACCTTCCGATCTGGAGCGGAATGCTAATCTTGACAGAATCGTCGATGCACAAACCATTCGCGTTCGCCCCTCAAAAGGTTTGTACTTATTTTGGCACCGGTAATATGCAAGAATTACCGTCCATATTATTGAATGTATGCTTTGTGAAACATTTCTCGTTTCACATTATCTCGGCTGACTTTAATTATGTTTGGAATACATGTTTAGAATACATAACGACATGAATTTTAGGGGTTATGATTCCATTTAGATGCCGGGGAGCTCCCTTCTGACCCTTATGAGCTCTATCAACCAGTTTCTGGGATTTCGTGAGTATTTATTGCATTGAATTTTCAAATCCATAGCAAAATTCTGTACACTCCATACAATGCGTTAAATATAACTTCACGTCCCTATGTTTTCTAGAGATGAATTAGGCAGGAATATATAGCACAATGGGCTACTCTGAATTCGTGAACTTTTGTTCCGCTCACTTTAGGCTGAATTGTCCAACTCATAACCATGGGTAAAGACAGATAAAGCATTACAAATTCTATATTGCTGTGTGGTGAATGCATTGAAGCTGCGCCTTACTACGGTAATTGGCAGTGATCGCATAAAATGCATAAGACTTATACCAGTAGTTCCCAACCTTTTTAGACTAATCGATCCCTTATCAAGCTCGGCGCAAATTTTGTCCTCCCTCCCCCATACTTTCGGAACCAAAAAAGAGGACATATAAGCGGGAAATTGTCATAGCCTAACAAAATTTTGAACCCGTGTCCGAATTACGTAGAGAATTGTTCAAATTGATGGGATTTTTTTACATTTGTTTCATTCTCCAGTATTTTAGGTGAATAATACAGTTACATGGTGTCCCAATTAAGCAGATTCAACTGCATTTCCAAATGCGCTGTGAACATTCTTTGTCTTGCCAAGCTTAGGTGTTACGTGTTTATTCATTGGAGTGCGACAGCAAACTATGGTTTGGTGAGATCTGGGATTTTCAGTGATTCATTATACGCTTGGTATCCATGTATCAGCGATGAGTCACAGCTGTCGCAATGCCCTGAAATTAGTCCATGATATCGCGAGAAACAGACGGCTAGGTTTTCCGGGGAATTTTTTTATGTTATCTCAATTTGCATGTCTTATTACACATCCGTTAGTAGGCTACTGCTCAGCTCTCACGTTATATGTTGGTCGTGAATGCAACATACCGGCGTTAATTTTGAGAAATGGCTTGTTCACAAAACTGTCATTGTTGGTATGAAAACGCGATTAAGCTGTTGGGAAATGGTTTAGTGGCACGCAAAGGTTGTAATTTTCATAATCAATACGCTTACCAGATTAACGTAGATTTGCTGAACTTAGGGAAATTACTTCTCTATATTTAAATATGTGTGTGTCTGCTATTAAACGAAGCGAGCTGCAATTGACACAATATAGTCAATATAACAAAGTGCATGACTATTTGAATTCGTCGTACACTACTTGTTGCAATCTATTGCTCATTTGACGGAGGTTCACATATTTCGCTGTGATTGAAATCAACGACAATTCCATTGCCTGAAGCATGAATTTTTTGCGCTAATAGATGAATTCCGAAGTTTCTGGAATAATTTAATCTAAATCTGACTTAGATATTTTGAAACCAGTCACTAATATAAGTTGCAAGAGACCAACGACAATCCTTGTTGTCATTGTGATGATTATCTTGTGAAATGTCTCTGTTGGTTTTCCCCCAATACTCAATACATGATTAACCTAGAGGTAGGCTAGGCGCTGGGCAGAACTATTCATCTCTTTTGCTTTTGCTAGCCTTATAAAAGACCATTCACTGACAATGTCTTTGTGAAGAACAGAGTAACATCTTTTCTTTCACATACTTACTCTTATTATCTGTTAGTTTCTTCATTTTCTTGGTTTCCTATTGTGTTTAAATCTGGCTAGGCTATATAATGTGCACTTGTGTAGTCTCTAGGAAATACCCAGCAAAGTTTTAGGTTTATTGACCCAATGAAAGTGCATCACCAGAAACTGCATTACATGATATTTTAGACTATTGTGAGAGGTGGTGAGCTGAAATCCCCCAATAAATCATGTCACGAATGAGACACAAAGCTTGTTTAGTTTAACAAACTGAATTTTATTAACTCCACATCTAGATAGTTTGAAATATATTAGCCTGCTATCAAACTCTGACTACAAAGAAGCACATTCCCAGATGCTCCATGTCATCGGAATTTGACATAGCACTGTGGAATGTCTGTGTGACAAACCGAGCTGATGCTTCTGTTATAAAAATCCTAGTCTGATAAAACAAGTTATTCATCAGATTATTTTGCATTATATTCCAGGTGAAATGTCAAACCTCCATATATTCTAATGTAGAATTAGAATGAGCTAAATGCAAATATCGGTTGTGAAAACAAGATGCTTTCATCTGCAAAACTGTTCTGTTTGCTTAGCATTTCGAGGTTCTGCTTTATTTTGAGCTGGCTGTTTGCTTTGGTGGTGAATGCTTTGTTCCAGGAATCCGGGGCTTTTCGTGATAGGCATAGGTTTCAGTTCTGTGGTAAAGCGCATCCATTTCAGTTCTAAATATTGTGGCATTGCTGATCCTCGTAAGCCAGATTTTGGAAATACGAATCACATTTCTCTTTTGGTTGTCAAGGTACTGGTTCAGAACGCTTTATCCAGCCTTGTACTTAAGGCAACGGTCTTATTTTCAAAAGGATATGATGTATTTCAAACTTTTTTCATAGAACTCTTCGAATGTCGTTGGCATCAGAATTAAAGTATCTTTCCATCCCTGCAGCAATTCTTGCAACCCAAGTTGTTACAGCATGACTCACAATAACATACAAGCGACTAGATTTTGCTACATTTAAACGTTTCCTGAAAATGGAATTTTTTCATACTTTGATGGTTTTGCAGTGAACTCCATTCTGCGATTCTCAATAAAAACCAAGAAGATGCAATCGACTTGATCGAATCCTGTCCGGAACCAACTTGTCTTGACCTGTTCACTACGGAAGTTCACGTGAGCATTGATTCTGCCGTTTTTATCTTTCAAACTCAAGAAATGACTTCACTTGCAGACCTCTCTACATCTTGCAGTTTACATGAATCTACCAGACGTGGTTCGATTTCTGATTGTGTACGGAGCCAATCTCAATCATACAGATAAACTGGGTATGTCATTCAAGTCTCATTCTGGCTGTGAACCCACGCGCAACACTCTTGATCCTATTTCAGGGAACACTCCGCTGCACACAGCGTGTGAACTTGGCCGATTGGATTGCGTTCGAATGATTTTGCTGCCACTGGATGAGCAAGAGAATATTGGACTGCAAAGACAAACCAGTCTGGATATAAATCAGAGAAACTACCTAGGTGCCTTTCTATTCACATGTATTATCGGTAGGGCTGGGCAAAATCGAGTATATGAGTGACTCGATTAGGAATCGAGCATTAGCCTTCGTGTCGATCCTCCTTATGACGGCAATACAGTGTGAATCATATGGAAAGTTCAAACATGTACCTTTTATGCGGTCACAAAGAAAATAATACCAGTTTTGCAACGCATTAAAGATGATTATGTATTTTTCGACTACGTCACGATTTCACAAATATGTGATTTTCACTAATGCATGCAGATTTTTACTAAATCTATCGTATGCTACGATACGACCAATCGTGGTTTGAGGCCATGCTATCGAAACTATAATTCTTGTGAATAAATTCACTCTTAGTGGCAATGGGTGCATAATTTCAGTATTCGGAAAAATCATCTCCCACTGCTCAAATCATTGGAATTGATGCTTTATCGAGATCCAGGTTCTCGAATCATCGGTTCAACGTTTCACACCATACAAAAATGTTTGCAATGACTGTACTCAACTTCACAGTGACCAGTGACAGCGACTCGCCTTGTTGTATTTTGTTGGAATGATATTATCCACCTGATTCAGGTTCTAGTCGTTGTTTGCATGTTGTTGTTCTCATCCGACACCATTTGCTTTTGTTACTGCCAGCAATTGGTTACCATCTTTACAATAGTCTGTTTCGTCGCTACTGATTTAGGTGCCCACTGCCCAGAGCACACTGTATAAATCATGGGTTCACAACCTTTTTACATTGTGCCCCCATCTTTTTTCAACCTTGTCAAAAATGAAGAAAAAACTGCTTCATCCTACAGTAACTGGTAGCTGAATGATAAAATAACATCAACAAAAGCCAATACGCATGATGGTAAATTTAATTTGGTATATATATTCAGTTGCGATGGTTGAGCTTCTTTTAGCTCCATAGTCCTAATTCACAATGATGTGTGTGAGAAAGAAACAGAATGGCTCAACAATTTCAATAAGATTACGTGAGTATTTGCTTAGTTTTGTAAAGCAAAGAAAGTTGACTCGAGATCAAGAATTAGTTTATTACTGTACTAGCTCATAGGCTAGGCCTACGATGTTTTTTTCAATTGTCTGCCAGTTACTGGTGATTACCCTGGACGAGTGTTAGTCGAAAATATTCAATTTATATTAATGAATATATTAGTCAATTCAATTGTATGTATTATTCCATTGTTTATCCAAAAGTCTCTTCGAAAACTGTACTAGTCTTTTAATTTAAAAATATTTTATTGGTTCCGCTATAGCGGAGAGATAAATTTTTTCAAAGTACTCAAGTAGATTATGCATACTCGCACTACTTCCTCAAGTGGTTAAGATTTTAGACTACTTGAATTTGACAGCTTTGGCAATTCCAGGCCCTGAATACTTACTTGCGACTCGATAAACTCCATATGACTTATTCCAGTTTCATATATCAGGACCAATAATTGAAAAATAGGCCCAAAAACTCTCCTCTTCCTGTTTGAATAAACATGAGTAGAGCGAGAAAAATGAGTATATTATGAATGCCAGGCCTTTGATATCCAGAGGTGGTCGAAGTAGTCAAGAAAGCTACTCAAGTAGAAGTAGCGACACAAAAATCTACTCAAGTACGAGTAGAAGTACTTCTTCCATGAGAAACCTAAAACTACTTGAAGTTAAAGTAGAATTTAGTGACTTTAAATCTACTCAAGTAAGTAAGTAGTTTTGAAAACGGTCATAATAAGTTCGCATGGACTTTTAAAAGCTGCAAATTGAGTTGCGGGCGGAAGGTGCAGAGAGCTTCATGTACAATGCATATTGATCCATCCCAGAAGGTATAAATTTCCGACAGCATGAGCATTCGACCGCATCATGAGATGCAAATGATGTTAGTGATATGGAAATGAGGTATTAATCTACTAATTACGGCCTTTAGTTTAGTTGAAGGTCAATACGGAGAAGTTGTATGAATACGATGTTAACACTTTGTGAGATTCGTAAACGATGATAAAAAATGGCGGAACGTAAAAATTCCATATAGTGTAATTGTATTTTAGGAAAGTATAGACGGCGATGCTACACTTGCTTTTAAACCTGAACACGTATGTTCTCCAGACAAAAAAATGACACTAATTAGAACTCTAAGTACTGATACTTCGAATTGAACGAGAACTACCAATACTACATCTGGTTCGTGGTACAGAACTTGAATATAGCTTTCAATACAACATCCATTGTAGCAGTATATTTATTAAACTCGAAGACTTTTCGGGTGCCTCTTTTCAAGAGTTATCGGCACACTAAAGGGATTTCAACAGATTTAAAAGCAAAACCAAAAAGGCAAAGTATGACGCAACAATCAAAATCACAGACCATGAAATTCGCATCGTATCAATGGCAACAATAACAAACTACGAAGTATACGGGCATACGGTACTATAGTAGCAGCACAATTTGTAAATAAACAATTACACGCACGGAACAACACGCACTAATGAGAAATTTGTAGGTTATAGAGGAAATCTTTCTGTCTGCATAAAATAGGTTTGCTCAACTGAATAATAGTAGACTCCAACACTTTTAAATGAAACACAGACCTACCACGCGCAAAGACAGTGAACATATTGTCATCATAGTGCTGTGCACAGGCAAGGTTTTCGCTCAGATGCTGACCGATTGACGAAGCATATGCTTGGTAATCATCATAGCAGTCTGTTTTTGCAGCCAATTTGCACTGACGTGCGAGCTCCGTGCGATCATTTGCGCATGTTTTTGACCGAATCAATTTTGGGATATGCTGCTTAATACGCTCAAACAATCTTTGAGATGTACGTCCTACATACCTACTATCACAGTGGCACTTGTATTGGTAAACAACATTACTTGCATCAAAGGCAGGAAGTACATCTTTTCGAGAGTTGGGTAACAAGCGTTTCGTCGTGTACACTACATGCGTGTTAACGCTGTAGTAGCAACGGTGAACAGCCGATTTAATAAGCTTTTCAAATCGGCTAGACACGTTACCTAGCCAAGGTAGGTGTAAAAATGCCGGGCATTTTTCTGGGCCATATTTTGGAGCTGTATCCGATTTTTTCAATACCCTAGAGATGGAGCATTTTAATATGTGGTCCGCATATCCCAAAATTGATTCGGTCAAAAACATGCGCAAATGATCGCACGGAGCTCGCACGTCAGTGCAAATTGGCTGCAAAAACAGACTGCTATGATGATTACCAAGCATATGCTTCGTCAATCGGTCAGCATCTGAGCGAAAACCTTGCCTGTGCACAGCACTATGATGACAATATGTTCACTGTCTTTGCGCGTGGTAGGTCTGTGTTTCATTTAAAAGTGTTGGAGTCTACTATTATTCAGTTGAGCAAACCTATTTTATGCAGACAGAAAGATTTCCTCTATAACCTACAAATTTCTCATTAGTGCGTGTTGTTCCGTGTGTGTAATTGTTTATTTACAAATTGTGCTGCTACTATAGTACCGTATGCCCGTATACTTCGTAGTTTGTTATTGTTGCCATTGATACGATGCGAATTTCATGGTCTGTGATTTTGATTGTTGCGTCATACTTTGCCTTTTTGGTTTTGCTTTTAAATCTGTTTAAATCCCTTTAGTGTGCCGATAACTCTTGAAAAGAGGCACCCGAAAAGTCTTCGAGTTTAATAAATATACTGCTACAATGGATGTTGTATTGAAAGCAATACTACATCAGAAAACGGAAAATGTATTCTATGTCTTTTGTCGAGACAGTTTTAACGGTGGCTGCTAAAACAGATCTAACGCTTAGAAAGTCAGAGCCCACTTTTCCAGATTAGGACACGCCATGGGCAGCTAGATTACGATATGATAAGTAAATACTATATTGCCAAACGGTTGTTTCAAACGTTATGATGGGCCATATATACTGTGTTGAAATATGTCATATGGGCGTGAAAACATATTTGTAACTCTATATCTACTTGATGTGAAGCGCGACGGAAATTATATGTTTGACTAATATTTTCTTATAATTGAAAGTTGAAACAGCCCGGGAATTCCCCAGTTTCTCTTTCTAATTGGAGGGTTACACTACTTCTACTTGACAAACTGAAAATAGCGAGAAGTAAGTAAGTAGATCACAAAATATTAATAAGTAGAAGTAGAAGTAGTGAAGATAATATCTACTTCAGTACGTACCAGAAGTAGAGGAAAACTACTTGAGTACTTCGGAAAAGTAGAAGTACTTCGTTACTGATCACCTCTGTTGATATCACCCGAGTGTTTCACAGAAGTGAATTGAACCTGACTTGAACTCGATACACTATGACTCGGACTTAACCTTGGACTTGACTCGCTGGTGAATTGAACTTGACTCGAGTCTAAGCTATAAAATTGAAATTGACTTGTGACTCGGAAACTTATGACTTTGTTGCGACCCCGTTTTAACTTGCTGGTACTGGAGTAGAAGTTTATGGCTTTACTTCTTCTTGAATACCTATGGTGACTAGTTTGACCACCTCAGCGCTAGGTTGGGAACCCCTGTCATAAATCTATCAAGCTTTGTGTCATGTAAACCCTCGGTTATTCCTAGGACTCGCCCCTCTCCATCTGGCGACAATTCACGACAAGCGCGACGTCGTGAGCTACCTTCTCAGTCAGCCTGAAATCGACACTGATTTGGGAGACTCGACCTACGGCAGGACAGCGCTTCACCACGCCCTCGAGCGGCGGCACAGGGATTGCTTCAAGCGGCTTCTGAAAAGCTCGGCCAACGTCAACGCGACAACTTATGACGGGTGCCTACATTTACTTTCTTTCTATGCCATCCACACTTGTACAAGCTACTGGATTTTCAACTACCGACTTTCTTATACTCGCAACTAGAACTAATCACTTTTCAAGATTTGTAAATAGTACTAGGACTTCTCACGTTTCAGAATGTGCAACTGCTCACCTGTCACAATTCACAACTAGAACTACCCACTTTTCAAGACCTACAATTGGAACTACTACTAGCTCTAGCACTACTCACTTTTCAGAATGCGCAACCAGGACGAGACCTTTAAAAAGCCCCAACCAGCTAAAACACAACTAACTAATAACTGATAATACGAATTACTGAATGGCAGATTGTGACTCGAAGCCTTGTAACCAGACTTGGAGAACTAAATAATTCCAGTGTAATTTTGGGAAATGTTTCCATGGTCCCACTTGAAATCTAATCTAATTTCTGGTATTCCTGAAAATTCTTCTGGACAACTGTGTAGAAACGAGCCAAGTTTGGAGTACAGACACTTGCCGTTCTTGTGCTTATGAGGCTATGATATGCCGTGAACTTGATTTTGTTTCATTTCTTTTGTGAATTCAGCCATTATAATTCTAATCTAATTTGGAAAATATGGCTCGAACCATTTCATATTCAGGTGCTCTCCGCTACATCTAGCCGTGGGCCTCGAGCTGGAGGCTGAAACGCGCCATCTGATGACACGCGGCGCCAACGTACAGCTCATCACGTCAGATGACACCAAAGTGTGTGACCTGGCCAAGTCACAGAAGATCAAGGACGCGTTGCAATACAGCTCGCTGCTCGTACGCCATCAGGGACCCAAGCTGCGATAGGATTTCGGAACACTGGAAGTCTCAGGCGTTCTATTTTTGTTTCGATTGGTAGATATCGTCCTGAAGACTTGGTGGTTAAGCACTCCGAGCGCGAGATTGGGACGGATCGCCTGTAAATACATGTGCGTTGCTACGTGATGATCAATGTTTTGTTACGCCATAGTAATAGGACGCGGTATCTCAACGATACCGATGTTATCTTGTGAATGTTATATCTCGCTTCTTCCGCTGTTATCTGTAAATAAAAAAATCAAACGGAAGCATAGGTTCGCGAGTCGCAAACGCCGCTTTTAGAAATAGAATGTGGACTTGTAAAACTAGATAATTAGCGTGAAATGCTGATAATCTAATTCTAATGGAGTCTGTGAAATGTTTCTATGCTATCATTTTATTTCTAATCAAATTTCTGGTTTTCCTGTCAATGTTACAAGCGAACTGTATCGTGCAAACGAGACAAGCTTGCTGTATAGACATTAGCTAATCACGTGCTCATAAGAATGATGCGGGGCCTACTTTAACTTAAGTTATCGTAGGCCCCGCTTGACGTAATGTCCAAGTTTTTGCGAATTCAGTAATTCTAATCTAGTTTTGAAAATACTTGGTATAATTGTACTGATTTTGAAAAAAAACTTATGTACCTGCAATTGTAATCTACGGTAATTTGGAAAAGCTCAAAATTTTCTAGTTGCCACATCTGGTTGAGACGACTGTAACGTGTTTCGTTCTGACATGGTTTTGGTAGAACAGTAAACATGCATGTTCTTTAGGGTTGTTCAGAATTGACCGACTTTCAAAAAGTCCGGGTTTTCAGTCCGATTCCCATGCCTTATACCTTAAAAACATATCCTGGCTACTTTTTTTTGTAACTCGTCGCCTGCATCCGTGTGCACATTGAGCTGGAAGAATAGCAGCTGAAAATAGGGGACTCCCCTAAAATCTGAGTGTCACGATTTTACCTAGCCTAGTAAAAGTGACATATAACATGGATTTATGCAGCTGTTGCGGTTTGGAGTGCTACAAAACCCCACTATATAAGGCATTCTTAGTTCAGGATATCATTTCCATGTCCCACACTGCCTTAGAACTGCTCAAAACTACCTACAACTGATAGTCATTTTGTTGGATCACATATCCTACACCCCTCAAACCTACCCGGCACTGTTCATCAATTTCCTGGATCCCCATGTGCAAGAATACAACTGTAAATGTAACATCCACTCACAGCCACTTAATAAACATCACAGGAAACGAAAAAATAAGGCAAAGAAAGAGATCAACTTGGCAAAATATTACATAAATCAGGTGGATGAAATGGTTGATTTCTAGAAATCTGCATATCTGTTCCGGTGATCTTCCACAGCTTGTAGGAGGCTCGCTCGCTGTTTTTTGTCATCCGTTATGAACGCAGCATGGTCGGTATTCAATTTTACCATACGCTCTGCTGCATCATTAAAGTGCTACAGGAAAAGCACAGGCTGATGCATCATTTGAACTGCTGGAACTTTGGAATTTAACAAAATCTGTTAGAGCTCTTGTGTTTGACACAACATCCTCAAATACTGGTAAAAACAAAGGTGCGGTTCCGTTACTTGAAGAATTGATTAACAGGAAAAGTTTTCTACAATGCCTGTCGCCATCATATTTATGAACTGGTCATTCGAGAGGTTTGGAAGTGTTTGTTTGGATCGACAACCACAGGCCCTGAAAACACGAATTTTAATACCTTCAAGAAGAAGTGGAAACATATTGATAAATCAAGAAGCTATAAAACGCTGAGGTTTATTGAAGGCAGCTGGTTGGCGATGAAAGCTGATGAAGCAAAGCAAGAAATAATTCCACTGATGAAACCCAATGATGGAAAGCAGAAAGAAGCTTGATAAGAGATGACTACAGAGAATGTGCAACAGGCACCTTGGCGATTTTGGATGACAAATATGTTGATCATCGTTTTCGCAAGCCTGGTGCTACTCATAGCGCTAGATGGATGAGTCAAGTCCTGTACTGTCAAAAAATGTTCATGTGGAGTGAGCAAATGGACTATTCTGAAGAGTTCATTGAAAAGTTGGAACGAATCAATACATTCATTGCTTTGTTTTATGTTCCAGTTTGGTTGAAAATTAGTATTGCATGTGACGCACCTTGGAATGATCTCAAATTCATTCATGACATGAAAAACTTTTCATTATGCGATCTAACTGTTGCTGATGTGGCATACAAGAAATTGCGAAAACATCATTGGTATTTAACTGAGGAAATGGTGGTATTTACCACGTTCTCGGCTAATCCAAAGATTCTTGACAAACTGAAGGAATCGATGGCTGCTAAATTGCTGAAAATGCCAATCCCTGAAAAATTTCGCAGAGGTATGCCTCTCAGTCTGATCTCTGTCTCTGACTCAATGAGTATGGTCGATTTGATTGGGCCAGAATCGTGGTTTCTATTTGATGCTATACATGTGGAACATGATTGGTTGAGTCTTCCAGTTTCGGAATGGCATACTGATCCGGATTTCGTGACTGCTCAAGAATTTGTGAATACTGTTGAAGTAGTTAATGATGCAGCAGAGCGTATGGTAAAATTGAATACCGACAATGCTGCGTTCATAACGGATGACAAAAAACAGCGAGCGAGCCTCCTACAAGCTGTGGAAGATCACCGGAACAGATATGCAGATTTCTCGAAATCAACCATTTCATCCACCTGATTTATGTAATATTTTGCCAAGTCGATCTCTTTCTATGCCTTATTTTTTCGTTTCCTGTGATGTTTATTATGTGGCTGTGAGTGGATGTTACATTTACAGTTGTATTCTTGCACATGGGGATCCAGGAAATTGATGAACAGTGCCGGGTAGGTTTGAGGGGTGTAGGATATGTGATCCAACAAAATGACTATCAGTTTTAGGTAGTTTTGAGCAGTTCTAAGGCAGTGTGGGACATGGAAATGATATCCTGAACAAGGAATGCCTTATATAGTGGGGTTTTGTAGTACTCCAAACCGCAACAGCTGCAAAAATCCATGTTATATGTCACTTTAACTAGGCTAGGTAAAATCGTGACACTCAGATTTTAGGGGAATCCCCTATTTTCAGCTGCTATTCTTCCAGCTCAATGTGCACACGGATGCAGGGGACGAGTTACAAAAAAAAGTAGCCAGAATGTGTTTTTAAGGTACAAGGCATGGGAATCGGACTGAAAACCTGGACTTTTTGAAAGTCGGTCAATTCTGCACAACCCTAAATTGTTCTTGTATGCGAAGACTATATCAATAAGAAAACTTCAGCAGGATTACTATAACACATGCGAGCACCGTATCATAACCATCCTGAGTGCAGACTGACAAGAGTGGCTCAGGGTGTCAATGCGAAGCAAGGCACACCGGTAAATAACGATTGGCATAACCACTGTTCCTACACAAGTAGAATCAAACGTGCGAACATGGTAACTACAGCAGCAGCAGACGCTTGTCCGTTAGTGGGCGTAGTGCCCCTTTAAAATGAGCAATTACACTGGTCAACACATATTTTTAGGCAGACAAAGTAAAAGTTTTGGGGGAGAGAGAGAGACAGTCTTTATTTTCATCGAACCAAAATACATAACAAACGGCAGTGATGGTGGTACAGAAAATATGCGTGCACAGTATTCGGTATTAGATAGGAATGATCGATAAGACCGTGAAGGTCATCTAGTCTGATCACACCAGCATCAAACAGGTACACTTGACTCTGAACAGTCTGGCTGTAAAAAAATGTTTAGTTAAGAAAGGAAAACAGAAAAAAAATTAAACAATGGTAGCAAATGATCAATGAAGCAATGTCTGGGCGAGGTAGGGCAACAGTGTTAGTGTAACGACAAGAGGTCATCAAGTAGGGCTTTTTTGAATCTATTATAAGGCAATTCACGGATATGTGGTGGTACTGCATTCCAGATGATAGGTCCCGAGTAGTCGATAGATCTCTTAGTTAGGTTGCTATTGGGTGGGGGTAAGTAGATGTTTCCTTTAGACGAGGATCTCGTGTAATGGGAATGGACATGTTTAGCAGGTATGAAAAAGTCTTCAAACACAGGAGGCAGACTATTGGAAAAATATTTGTGAACAACTTTTGATACTTCGAAGCGATATAGTTCATCAACTCACAAAATTCGATGCTTACGGTAGTAAGGCGATAAATTGGTACGTAAAGGTACAGATGAGATCAGCCGTATCGCACGGTTTTGCAAGGTTCGAATTCTGCACAAAAATGTTGTGCATGCATTTCCCCATAGGGGTTTTGAAGGGCGCTGATTCCTAATATGACCTTAGTTTTTTCAAATTGGCTCTTGTGGAGATAACCCATGTGGCTATTTTGACCAAAATATCCCATTTTCGCGATAATGACTAGATATAAAATCGACTCAGTCGTACTATAAAGGTTAGAAATTCAATCTACTTGTTATTTTCACACACAGAAGACTCTTTTGAATCAAAATACAGCAACACCGCTATATTTAGGAGTAGTAGATTTATCATAGTTACAGACTTTAAAGGATATAATGTACATATATAAACCCCAGTGATGTGCATAAGTATTTACCCAGATAAACAAATAACGGCAATAATTCAATCAGTTTTCCGTCAACCACCTATTGTAAATTTGGAATAATCAGTTGGAATATAATATTATTGATGTATTTTAAATCACAATTGTTTTTTGTAGGATTTTCTGAAGCTATTTAGTGCAGTTTGTCGAAAGGTTCCGGTACTGGTCTGACATACTATGTTCAATTCTTCATCTCATCTGCCCTGATATCTTTCTTTTGTCGTTCTGATGTCTTGGTAGAACCTCTACCCTTGCTAATCAACAAGAAAATCAGGTAATATATCAAGATGACTGAACAGGAAGTGAACTTTTATGCTCATGTTCGTGCCCAAGTTTTCGATATGCAGATACGAATTTTCAGACCAACTGTTTGTAGTTGGCTGATTTGTGATCATCTAAAAAGTTTTATTTACTACATCTTTGAAGAAATTACATGCATCAGTGAACTCCTTGCCAATGTGAAATTGGAATCTTTCATCGGTATTCGACTATACCAGATACCAGATTTATGCTTCTCGTTTGATAGGGTTACTAGGTATACCCACTTTGTTGACTCAGCGTAAAATTATCCATTTACCAGTCAAAAGAAATGGGATGCATATGAGTATTTTAGTTAAGCCTTCCAAGGTCAAATTTTACAGCTTCATACTCCTCTTTAATCTTGGTAGGATGACCAATCGATACAGGAGAATATCTAATTCCGTTGTGCAAAAGTACTATTTTTAGGCTTGACAAACTGCTTTTTTGACAAACAAATATTTCACATCATGTCATGTTGATATTGATAGAATGACCACGAAAGACATGAGGGTTCTTCATAGTCAATTAGCTATTCATGCGCAGTACAAAATTAGAAAAAACTACGATTTTTCTTCCAACCAAGTGAAATATTTAAGGGTAAATACAGTAATTTTGGGCTTTTTAGGGGTATAAATATCTTCTGACAAAGAGCCAATCTGACAAAACTAATGTGATATTCGTAATCAGCAACCTCAAAAACCCCAGAAACGGCTCTCAGATGGTCTGCCTAAATTTTTTATTCATTTTGTTGGCCGGTGTTATCGATGGTTTCGTAACATTCTATTACCAGATATTCGCCGTTTTTTCCGATTCATGTCTACTCCACAGCGGTTGACTCCCGCTAAATTTGGTCATGATATCACAATGTACCGCATTCAGACTGCAGTAATTGCTCGTTTCCCTGTCCGCGATTACTGGGAATCAACTTCCGCAGACCAGGAACGCCACAGGGATATTTCGGAAAAACCCAGATGATGATGCTAATTAAACACAGAAAAAACAGACTCTATATTTCACTCAAATTTTTATGAGATATCTGTGAAGCTGACAGTCATACAGTGATAGAAGTAAGTTTTAGCCCTTGATATTGAAATTTCAACAGTTCATACCATACATTTTGTTCGGCTAACACTGCAAATCCCACAAAGATTTGCTGGGCTTTGATGCCGGAGCTGCATAAAATTCAAGTGGAGCTGGAGCCGGTTGCTTCAAAAGTAGCTCCGGCTCCGATGTAGTTCATAAGATGCTATGCTCCTACTAACAACTGAATTCACGTCATTTTACGGTAACCGTTCACAAAATTTAAAAAAAGTTGCCTCGTTTAGTCACAAGGCGTGGGTTTTCAACACATTCGAACATATACCCGGAATTGCATGATTTGGCAGTTATTTTTTCGACTAAACATAGGTCTGTGTCATCATCCCTGGATTTGAAACGAAATCTACTTTCAATCTCACCAGGTCACTGAAAAATACGATAATCACCCTCACAAAATAGGGAATGGATGAATTTGTTACGAACATTCGCAGCGTGATGATATAATTATTAATTAATACAATGACGCCGCGCACCTTTGTTTCATAGCAATGCGTCGAGAAGAAGTCGACATCATCAAGAAGACAACATAGTTTTGTGCGATTTGCAGTGTTAACCAAGCAAAATGTATAATATGAATTGTAAGACTGTGATGGTTGTCAGGTTCCAGTTTCATAGCTATCTTATATAAATTTGAGTGAAATATGGGATCTGGGTTTATTTGGCCGCCACATCTAGGTTTTTCCGAAATATCCCAGTGGCATCCCTGGTTCAACTAGCATGTTCATTGTTCATGCATTGGCACCAAACCTGCGTAGGCTGGATATTGCGCGCTTACCGCGTAATTACTGTGTTAGTATTATGGGTATTTGTCGTACCCGCAATTTCGTCATCAGCACAACACCGATGGCCAATTGTGTGGTTCGATAAATAATGATCACCATACATGTCAAAAATCGGGATTGATGCTTAGCTGAGATAATTAGTAATGACACGAACGACACCAGAGGATAAAAACGGGACCTTGTTGCACATGACAATTGTCGAGTTGGAGCCGCGCATGCCTTTCTGAATTGGATGAGCAAATGCACGCTCTTTGTTGATCGTCTTTTTAATCGTTACGCGAAATTGGACAGTGTGTTATTGTGTATGACTATGAATTGTAATTCATTCAAGCGCATGATCGTTTTCTCCAATGACAATTTGAGAACGTTAATAGGGAAATGCATCGGAGCAGCCCAGAACGCCAGTACTTAGTCCGCATACAATTGTCGCGATGCGAGCTATAGTCAATGCGATGTCCGAACTAGGAGGCTTCTTGGAGGTACAGAATAGGGATGATGTGAACCCCGGAAAGGTTCAGGTTCGTGTGAACGCGAAAGGTTCTGAGTAAAAATGTCATTTTAAGCATTTTAAACTGCCCACACCATGTTTTTCAAGCTTCTTATTGAAATTCCTTCTAACTGTGACGTCAAATTGATCCATCATTCAATTGATAATAGTTGGTTGTTAGCAACAATCGTCTTCTCAGCCTCAGTTAGTCAGTATTGGCTACAGCAGGGAGTGGGCAAACTTTTCAGCTCGCGGGTCGCACTAAGCCAAAACGCAAGCTTTGATTCGATTATAGAGCAGTGGTTCTTAAACCATTTTGATTGCAACCCAAATCCGAGTTGTAGTGGCATCTCGCAACCCAAGCCTCACACATCGTATGCATTTTTAATATAACTATGCTACATTTTACGGGCATGTATACGATATAGAGAACGAGCAGACATCAGTCGTACGCAATGTAGCTCTATATGGGACATGTCTGACTGACGTTTTCAAATTAGAGTGTGTTATTTGACCACGGGTCGCACTTTTACTGACTATTCGGTACCAACCATTTCGACGACCGGACATATCAATATCGAAAGTATTAGCGAACCAGCGACGGTCATTTTGGTTTTATCGCCGGCATTTTTTTTTGGCACCGTACTTCACCTATCGATATGCTGGCCAAAACGTAATGTCTTCATGTGTCCTGGCGCGGTAGCGGTTGACCTCGCAAGTCCCCTCTCTATAGTCCCGCACCCGTTCGTCGCACATCGCTCTACACTAAAGCATCGTAACGCTCCCCGACAGTGTTTATCAGAGAAACCATGGTCGGACAAATCTTTTGGTGGATTCAAACCAATACAAAGGCCGGCACATTTTTTTATGATCAAGCCAAGTTGTTGTGGTGATTTTTCTACGCGTCTAGCTGATTGACCTGTAGTGGTTAAAAGAAATTCAACAAATATTACATAATAAAAGATCGCTCAGATGCCATCGCGACCCAAAATTATCACCTTCGCAACCCATATACTTTCAGGACCCCTGATATTAAGTAACCGAAGACGTGGAGACTGGAGATAATACATATGTATGCATATGAATGTATATTAAAACAATAAAAATGTTGATTTGATGATAACGCACACGCGTCAGAAACATTACCGAGATTTTATAAACTGGCCATCCTGAATCAATTCGTCAAAATAAGGGATCAAAAAAGGCTGTGCTGATTCTTTGGATAAGATTGAAATTTGAATATGTGAGCAACGATCGGCTTATAGATATGTTGATTCTGCGTCTGGTCAAATTCAGAACATACAATTCTGACACCAACATGTTACCTTTACCTCTTTCGACGCCGAGCTAAATTTGACGATTGTCTTCAAAACGCCGCTATTTTCACCAAATAACCCCAATTTTAACCGATCGTAACTTCGTCGCTACCTTAGCCACCGAGACGTACCTACGTCCGTATTGTATCCGCGAACGATATCTATCTAATGATGCGTAACGTGCCTTGATTGATCCTGTCGTGTTGCTAGGGCAGGCTTCGGTACGAACTGAAGTTTGGCTGATTTCAGGCGCGCTGCTGCCAAGGTATGGATTTTGTTGGTGTTTCTATGGTACTTATAGATTAGCTGTGACGTTGTAAATTTCACAGAATATTCTTATTATATTATATATTGATAATATATTATCCTTAAATCGTTAATTCCTTTTCAATGGCAATGCGGAGGTTCAGAACCGTCGTGAAATACTGCTGCCGACATGATCTTCGGCCGTCGATGCTTCAAGGTTATCATGGTGACGTCAAATCCGCAATAATGGCTCGAAAATTTGACTTCTGCTAGTACCGGTACTAAAGTTTGTTTTTCAGGCGCAGTAACATACCGACGGAGCCCATTTGTGTACGATTACAAGCAACGATCTGCACAAAAACATCATTATTTGTCTCCGTTGAGTCCTCGTCATCTCCCGATGCAATTTTACGTTTGAAAAACTTGAATAAATACGTATATATTGGTGTGAAGTCTGTGTTGTCGCAGTACATGTACTGACTTGGTGGCTTCAGTAGATCCGTATATTAACTTAACGCGCGATGTGTCGCTAAAGATTGGTGATAATGATGTAAAATGTCTTTAGGTATTGGCATCTGTTGAAAATCATTACCGTCGTGGAAATATACACCAAATAAAGTTACTATTCCGTACAGGTAATCCAGCAAAATTGTTTCTTAGTAGCAAGTTTTGAATTCATTACCGCACAATGCCCCGACTGCCATGGACGCAAAACGGCATGTCAGATTTTCGAGACAAAAATACGCTCTCTCGATTTAGCGAACATATGGGGATACGCGGCGTTTTGAAGACAATCTCTAGCGAACATATGGGGATACGCGGCGTCGAAAGAGTTAAATGAGTCTCAGCATAGGGCTTACTGTATTCAACTTGCCTTTTTCACGTTCTTTTGTGAGAACGACATCAGCATAATTAACTATATTGTCTGAAACATAATTCCTTGATTTATTTTGCACCTCATAATTGGATAAATTATGTCTATAATTCGGATGTTTGGATTCAAATGGTGTTTTGAATTGCAGCAACGAATTAATTATAATAATGCCATATTATGACAAATAATACGTATTATTGTGTTACCATCGACGCCGGAACGGAAGTAGGCCCACCTATAAGTTGATTCTTTATTGATTGCATAAGCATTCATATTCAACTTTCCGCTTTTTGTATTGCTTTGAACTATAGTATACTCATTATGGATGAGTTGAGACCGACGTTATGACTTATTTGCAACTAACTGCGCATATGGCGGACGAATCGATTTTTCCAAGTGCAGCACTGAAAGTTCTGCTCTAAAATCACAACTGTGATCCGAACTCACTCATTTCTGTTTTGATTGTCTTGGATATTTAGCAACCGAGGCGTTTCAAAATACATAGGCCCCTAGGTTGGGCTATTGTACTGCAAATTCGATATTGGTGCGCTCGTTACCAGTCCGTCCGTCGTCGATCAAGTTTAGTGGAGCATAGAAGGTTCCCGCATGCGGCCCGCGGGCCTCGTAGGTTTGAGACCTCTGGTTTAGTCGAATAATGGCGTCGACCCTGCGTATGCGTTGTAGGGAATACAAAGGTTTTAGTTGTAAACGCGAACGTTAGAATTGGCTTCATTATTATCATATCGCGATTTGGGTGGATCAGAAATAAAGCAGTAGTGCAGCCGCAGATATTTCAATTTATAGTTCTGTGTAGCTATTATATTCTCTATGTAACATGCATATCAGGGTTTCGCATTGGCGTTTTCGGTTCTGTGAATAACTCGTTTTTGATTAATTTGTCAAAAAATTCTGATGCCAATATGCAATTTATAGCGTTCTCGTAATTGAGTGTCAATGTCAGCGACCTGTTCGTAATGGTGACTAGAAACCGCAGTCTGGTGGTTATATAAAGGGATCTATGAACATTGAACAATGAACATACTCGACAAGTCGACATTTGTTGTCTTGAGGGATTATTTAATTGAACTATTTCTTAGTACTAATCTCAACGTTTTTTAGAAATGTGCACGCATTTTTTAATCTACTCGAAATTGCTTCGCGGGCCAGATGAAATAATCTGGCGGGCCGTTTGTTTGACACCCCTACATTACACAATTATGGCATATATTAGTTAGACAACGTTTGAAAAAAAATTCAAAAAGGCATTTGTTTAAAACACTGTTTAAAACATGTTTTAAACAAGGCGTTTTAAAACATCGTTTGTTTTAAATGCAACCCTATACCTCTACATGTATAGCGTATTTGGCTCTTGATATTGTGTGCTTGCCGGTCAAGCTCACAGCAGAGATAAGTCCCTAGTTATATTTACAAACGGTAAACTGGATATTTCGAGCAAACTTTTGTAACAAAGCATGTAACATTTTTGATATTGTCAAGGTGCAAGCTCGATTATTGTTTATTTTTATGCTGCCAGTGCCATGCATAGAGTGGTCCGAAGTTGAATGAAATGCAATGGATTAAAACCAAGAATGCTACAATGACGCGGAAAATTGTAATATATGAAAAAGGTTCACAGTGCAGAACCTACCAAGGTTCGTTCGTGAACGTGAACCTCTAAATTTCTGAGGTTCACACACAGAACGCGAACGTGAACCTCTCGTTCACACCATCCCTAGTCCAAGCCCCCTGCCCCTGGTGTTGCATATAAGAGGGCAATTAGTGATTGGATGCACGCTTTCCAATTTGTAATCATCAATTTTGCGAATTCATTCTGGTCTTCTTGATACACTCGTATTCCTGTGTGACGAGATAACGTAGTGGTATAATCCACAGCTACAACACCAATGAGTTAAGGGTTGGAGTCCGACCGAGGTCGGCTCCAGAATTCCAACCCACGTGTTGGAGGTTTATCTATAGGCTCCTCCTCGCTATATCATCCGTGTAAGCGGTGTCTTATAAAAAGCCTAGAAGTGGACCGTGCTACAATTCGGCATATAAGGAATAAAAAATGAAGAAAATTGGCCTGGTGTAAATGACCATAGTAGTCGACAAACACCATGGATACTACAAGCAAACAAACAAACAATTGCCGCGCAATGTCACTTGTGAGCCTGTAGATTAATTCGTTACTGATGTTCGTAATGCGAATGTTCGTAGTTTAAATGGTTACGCGAATCCGCATCTCTGAGGGTGTATATTTTGGAGATAGTGTGATGGTTATGAGTCCGGATTCTCGATCTGTAGGTCGTGGGTTCGATCCCCGGCTAGGTCATACCAAAGACTCGAAAATTGGTATCCGCAGCTATCCTGCTAGGCGCTCAGCAATCACGGATAGCATGGAGGAGAAAAAAACAACGGGGGCGCAGACTAGATGACCTCACGGCCGTATCGCAACTCCGTCGTCAAAGCATCTCGATGGTGCAAGCAAAAAGAATATCATATCTCTCTCTCTCTCATCATCATCATCATCATTGGTTTATTATCAATTTTATCAGTTCAATACACCACAAAAATGCGATACAATGAAAAGACAGGAAGGTGTCGAAGCGACTTGGAGTAGTCTATGGAATCAGACACCCACCTTGGCCTAGGCGATGTAAAGAGGAGGCATGCACACTAAATGAAAGTAAAGAAAATAGTATAGAAAGAAAAACGACAAGAAAATAGGGCGGCATGTCATGGGAAGCGAGATCGATAGGTCAGCCGTGGTCCGGTAATCTTGAGGATGGACTGGTAATCAACTATACTCAGCCGAGAGGCCAGGACAGGGCCGCGGCGAGAGAGAACGTTGTTGTTGTTGATGCTGACTTGTTGTTGTTGTTGTTGTTGTTGATGTTGTTGTTGTTGCTGCTGTTATTTGCAACAAATATTTGATGCTTGTCGCCTGATGGCGTTTTGCACCACGGTCAATGAAATGCACAGTGTATGCCACGAAAGGAGATCGTATAAATTACCGATTAGATAATATCGAGTAAATATCACACTTTGATAGAACTATCGGTATCGGCCATGCGAGGTAAAAATGATCGGTGATTTTCGTGACGTCACAACGTAGTAGTAGGGATCGAGTCAGAGAACTATAATTGGCGACTGCTGCACTGGGAATATACAGCTTATAGTCAATAGTGGTCAAAGTAGTCATGGTTGGTACTAGAGTAGAAGTAGAAGTAACGCCGTAAATGTGTAAAAGACCTCCGTCTGTGGTTGATCACTCGGGACTTGAGTTGGAACAATGATTTTTTTAGTCAACACAAGAGGATTTCCCGTGAAATTTTTCAAATTAGCAGTTTGCTATTCCGGTAATCTAAATTTTGTGATTTGTGATAAGTGTCCTATTTTACGGATCCCAACATATAGTAACCCTAGTTAAGTCGAATAGTTTTCAAAAATCATATCCACTTGAGTGTAATTATTGCATGTATAGGCAAAACCGACTTGAGTAGACCTACTGTGAAAAAGTACAAGTACTTCCAATAATGGTTGTAAAGGCGTTCTGATAAATTCTCTGAAGTTTTTGAAATTTCCCTTAATCTAGATGCCGTATTTTGAAGATCGGCTGCATATATCGTGGCTATCTGCAGAGATGCTAGTGATCGGTTTTATCGGTATCGGCCCAATAACGTCACGTCACTAAATCATTGCATTTCAAAAGTTTTGAGACGTCCCGCATTGCCAAGCAATTTGCTTGCTTTATACTTAAAACTTGCAAGACAAGCGATGAGTCATCACGCTGAAAGAATCAACTTTGGCGATTATGCGATTGAATATCAGTATATCGCTTCAACGTCACGGGAAAACTCAAAAATAGAAATGATCTTGGATTTTTCCCGATTCCATATCGAACCCGAAGGCTTCGTGATGAATCCAGAAGAAAACAAAGCAAGATCATAAGTCGTACAGGAATGTTGCACTGCAGTGCTGATGGCTTCACGCTCTGATTGGCGCCTAATTGCTCGACTCTACGCGAGAGGTGAACCTTCTGACCATTTATGAGGAATCCGCCGCCGATTCGGAACGGAAAGTACTTATTTAGACAACGATCACGGGAATAATATTAGTTTTATATTGGCGGAAGTGACCTTGAGTGTGAAGGGAACAACAAAAAGCCGGAGGCGATCTGCGGACGAACGTCCTCGCTGCTCGCAAGTTGTCAGAAATGCTTTGCAACTCGAGTGGTTGAAAGAATATCTTGACAAGGTCGAGATGCAGATTTCGTGTAGAAAGTTTGTTTTCGAGTAGTGGCGACGTCACACAATCAAGTGGTGCAAAGCGAATCGACAGCGAGCAATCTGTTGCTTTGCGATCGTGCGTAAAATCGAGGAAGCAAATGCGTTGGTAGGCGAGGGACAGATTTTTCCATTCGAGCTCTGAGAGCAATGATCGGTTGTAAAACCCACAGCGGCCGTGATTACTCGGTTTTCGTCTTTTTTGTCGCATTGCGGTGATGATGGCCGTTTTGATCCTTCTTCTAATGAATAAATAGAATTGCATTCGATGTTTTATCACTCGAAATAGCGTGACATATTGGGAATGGGCTTCTTGGAGGTACAGAACTTCAATATACAATGGCAGAATATATTCAGATTGAAATATAACCGAATGTTTTGGCTGTCACTTATATCTGGCGTAATCGTCAGCAACTAGTAGAGAATTCGGAATGACTATTGTATAGCAAAAATCGTATTCAGAATGAAGTAGGCATTGAAAGAGCGATCCGATTATGTAACATCTTTTCAGGTTTATAACTATTGCATTGCTGGCTCTGCTGATAGCGGGGATTTGGACAGCTAGATAATTCTAGGCTAATTAGAGTAATTAAAGCGAATTGGCGATAATCTAATTTTGAAATGATTCCACGCTTTCATTCTTATTTCTGGTTTTGCTGGAAATGCTACATTTGCATCGTGCGGAACGGGCTAAGCTCGATATATCGCAAACAGTTCCTATTTTCCTTCTCATTCCTATAACTTTGATTTGATATGAACGGAAGTTGATTTTGTTGCATTTCTTTCTAATCCGGAATTAAATTCGGATTAAACTCCACTTTTGCAAATTCAGTTCTAATTCTAATCTAATTTTGAAGAGCAGAAAATCTGCCACGTGCCGCGCTAACTACCAATCACCGCCCACAACTCTGACGTTTTAAGTCGTCAATTTATCTTGGTGTGGACAGTTTGTGGGCTGAAGTTTTCGACAATTTTATTTATTTTCGAATTTCTATAGATGTTTACGGAAAGATGATAGTTGCGAGCCAAATCTTTTCCCTATCATGGCGCTATTGTTCACGATGCTTACCAAAACGAATGATTTGCTCTGCGCTCACACAGGCCCCTATGGGCCTTAGCTTTCGGCGATAGATAAGGAATCCCGGAGACGCTGAGTGTGATTTTCGCTAAAATAATAATTTTACAATCAGAGTAATTCATTAGCGAGTTCGAAAAAATTCAGCCTTTATGTCTATGAGAACTTTTTACGTATACAAACACAAAATTAATTCGTTACGTAACAACGCGATGCTTTCAGGTTTCGCTCTCGAAAAAGCAACAACAACATTGGCTGCTTTTCAAGTATGCGCAATTGCGCATCCGACAGAATGGTGCAGACTTGGAAGTAGATGATTCTAGTTGTCTAGTTAGTCCAATTAGAGCGAAATGTCGGTAATCTAATTCTAATCTAATTAGTGAAATCTTTCTTTGCTCTAATTTCAATCCTAATTCAATTTGTGAAATGTTTCTATATTTTCATTTTCATTATAATCTTATTTGCGGTTTTCCTGTAAATGATACAGGAGAACACTCTCGTTTGAAACGAGCCAAACTCGCTGTACAGACAATTTCCATTCTCATCCACATAGAAAGGAACTCTGATTTGATATTAACGGAACTTGATGCAATGTCCAAGTTTGCGCGAATTCGGTAATTCTAGTTCTAATCTAATTTGGAAAAGGCTGAAAAATTTCTAGTTGCCAAAGTCCGGGATGGTGCTCTCAAGAACATATCGCTTTTGTTGCGAAACTTTCCGGACTTGATTAGCACCTCGTAACTTTTCACTGGGGTGGGTGCGACAGAAATTTTGTTTGAGCATCAGTACCGAAAACAGGAATGCATTTCGCAACGTTTCATGACTCGCGTATGAGTCAATATTGCAGTGATATGAGATTGATTTCATCAATTGCTTCCTTGGAGGCGTCACAATGATTGCAATGTTTCGCCGAGGTGCGGCTATATATGGGAAGAAATCCGGGCAGAGTCGCTCGATCTATATCTGAAGTTCGACACGCTGCACGCTTCTGTGCACCTCGCGGTTCTTGACATCCGCCGGAATTGCAGATGACTATATTTAGCTTGAAAGCGCGTTCACAATCGTAGTCTATGTGCTCAGTAAATCTGATTGTATCGTGTTTGGAATCGTTCGAAATTCTTCAAATCCAACTTTCAATTGTTCGCCGATGCAAAATTGATGGAATACCAAACAAATTCTTGTTTAAAGTCGCATTAAGTGTGCGTTTTAATCAGCAGACTTCGGTTTCCAAGACGTGCCGCCGGCGGATGTTCGTCTGACATTTCCGCATCGCTACTCTCAACGTTTTGTCTCGTTTTGCTAGAAGTAAGAAAAGAAGGCTCGCGTTTTTGGGCTCAGCTTTGCAGAATTGGATCATAGTCGCGTAGGCATTCATCCAGTACGCACTAACTCTGCGAAAGATGCACACAGGAATATCCTTGCTCTTGCTGTGCGTGGTAGGCGCGGTGTGCGCCCAACAACAATACTCGAGAAGCGCGTCTAGGTATATGAACCATCCGCGATGGGGAAGTCAATATCGTTACGCGACAAGCAGGCGGGATCAACATAGAAGGAACAGGAGAATGGGAAATATGTGAGTATCACATCGCAATTTTGTCGGAATTGTAACGCACACAGTGATCCATGATTAGAAAATATGTGTATTTATCAAATTTCCACCATAGGGTGCGGTGTAATAAAGTTAACGGCCCATTTAGGTACTAAATTGTGTTTCATGCCTATCCGATGGGAAAAATGAGTCAATAGACTAATTCTCACGGAGCTATAAATCTAAAGGGATATGTGGCCTCTATCTACGTGCAGGTAGGCTACCACCTTCGTTATTGCTTTCTTGGGGTGGCACGCGAAAACAACCAACGATACCCTGAAATATATGTTATTAAGAATGGATGTTTATACTCATTTTCATTTGTTGGAATGAGTGTGAAAGCACAATTCGATGCCTGAAAGTGCAGATTACCCTACCGTAGGGTAAATATGGGTCGAATGCACAATTTCCGCAGTGCAGGACGTCAAGGTTTGGTGATTGTCCGTCTGGATTTTGAGATATTTCTGGTCGGAGACACGGTTCCGCCTAAATATAATTAGCTTTGGTCAGAATAGAGTGACTGGCTGATTCGAGTGTTTATGCGTTGCCTACCATAACGTCGTAACACAAAATAATGATTTTTGCGACCTCAAGGAAAATGACGCCAGTATCGCATCATCATGGTATATTTTCGTGGTTTTGAACGAAAACTATTTCGTAGAGCTTTGTGACCATTGTGAGGGTGGATCTTACTTGACAGATTTGTCGCGCCGTGTAGAAAGGTAGCTCTGTGCAACATGTTTATGTTTATCGATGCTGTGATACCGCTTTTTTGAGAGCAAGTAGTGGAAATGAAGTTATTGTAAATATATGTTTCGTTGATAAAATATTACTGCCGGTGTGAACTCTTGGAGTCTTGATACTGCCAGTACCACGACATTCAGTATAGTAGCGTGATTCCGAATCAAAGCCATGACCATTACTTGACTAGATTCGTAGCCTTATGCGATATGTTTGTCAATTTATGCTCGACTCAGATAGGCGTACTCGACTCGCTTTGCCCAGCGGTAATCACAGTATCGTAAGCCTGTATCAAAGAATCCATGACAGGCATCTTTAGTTAAACCGTGGGCCCGGTAAATCTTTGTTTCGTTTAGTTGATCAACGTCAACATGGTGTAGTCAGTCTGTGACTGCGCTGATCCGCTGAGTAATGTGTCTGCTTCATTCCAAATCTGCAACGTCTGGAAATTCTTTGTTCAAGGTGGCACGCCACCGACTTCGTTCCTATTGTGAGGCCAACAATTGCACGCTCCCGCGCGCATGCCCAATTGCCCACTCGAGAACGTCGCCCACTTTACTGGCAGTGATTTGTTAAGCTGTTCACCGCAATTTGTCACTGCGTTTCTTCCCAAGTCTCGGTTCAGCAGCTCGGCTTTCCGGCTTTGATGAAAGCGACTTCTGCGAATTGCGAGCCAGTTCTTAAAATGTGAAAGCCGTGTACTGTACGTTACATTCGAAAAAAGGCCTCGGCAATGAACTATGTCTTGCTGCGCGTTTCTCGGCCTACACAAAGGTCTTGAGATAACAAAACTCAGGGGACCGTGCAGT
The DNA here is from genome assembly GCF_051294905.1 of Botryllus schlosseri. Classification (NCBI taxonomy): domain Eukaryota; kingdom Metazoa; phylum Chordata; class Ascidiacea; order Stolidobranchia; family Styelidae; genus Botryllus; species Botryllus schlosseri. The sequence continues at coordinate 30,254,370 of NC_137239.1, read as the reverse complement.
CCATCGAAAACAAGACTCCCCGAACTTTAAGTGCTTATTATGACGTGCCGGTTGTGGTTTGAATTGTCGTCAGACGCAGCATTGCAAAGTACACGAAACGTTTAGCTTGAAGCCCGATAACTGTTTTACGTGACGCCGAAGAAGCTTGTTTACATCTCGCGATCGGATTCTTGATGAGATTATAATGTTTCGTAGTAGAAGCGTTATCACCGGAAATATCGTGTCTGACAGTGTGAGGAGAAAAGACAACTATTCTTTGATGTAACGATGCGCCAGTTATTCCGCTTAACCCATGACCTCCGACCGTTGTTTGTTGTCATTGTGAAAATGTCCACGCGCATTTTCAACTCGTTGGCCCGTAGCTCTTGGTGGTTGAATATCACGAATTGTCCCAATGTGTTGCTCGTCTCGAATCATCCAATCCAGGAAATTCGGTGGGGACATAACACTTGTAGTCTGACGAAAGCCCTTTCGTAATGACGCCACCCACTTCAGGTTCGATTTAAATAGTATTCTTCGATATTCATATTGAAATAAACGTTTAGGTAATCGTGAGCAACTAGTGGAGAATGAAAAAGAACTTTGTATTTCAACAATCGTATCACCAACAACACCAATTACTGTGAAAACATCATTGTGCCTTGTGCATTATCATCGGGCAATCGTCAATTGACATGCAATGATATACTATTTGCTACCGATTACTCCTGCCGAGTGTCAACCTACAATATTCGGGTTGATGTCAACATGAATATATTATTCAATTTTATATTGAAGTTCTGTATCTCCTGTATCTCCAGTATTCTTGTGAGTAACCGCCAGGTGGCGACGCCATTCAATCAGCTGCTTTATCGATAGTTTATCATTACATCTGTGTTGCGTAAATAAACCAAAACTGATAGTAATCGTTCTCATTTCGTGGAGAAATTCCACCGGTTTCCTGTCTTAATACGTTTCGCGTGCGGTCAAGTCGACTCGATTTTCGGTTCCACTCCCACGAATGTGCGCGTTACGCAGCAATTGCGGGTTTGCCGCCGTTGAGGCTATCATTCAAAAAGAAAAGAACAACGCCTTTCTATCGCAAGACAATGGCTTAATTATGAGCTATCAATCTATCGCTTCCGGCTTCATATTTTCAAACAAGAAGCGGCAATCGTTTCGCGAATTGAGAAAACGTCTTGAAATAAAGCTGTTTGTTGCTCGGTTATCAAATGAGTGAACTACTACTGTATTTTGATGCTCTTTTCCACATGCCTTCGGATATACAATACCAATATCAAGCCAGATTTTACTCTAGCTTGTTCCTATCTGTGTAACACCACTCCATCAGTCTATTGGAAAATTCAGTCACGTTTATTGTTGTCTAAGTATTTACCTTTTGTGAGCTCAGTAATGATGTTTCAATTCTCTGAATTCTCTGCCGCTACTGCATTTGCGATGACTTTATTTTATAATTGATACATTTAATTTCTAGTACTTTCATGATGCTGTATGCTGTTGTTGATGATGTTTTTCTTACGTTTTTATTTATTTATTTAATTTTAATAATCAACCCGAGGTTTCGTTCGTAACGGCTATACGCTAATAAGATGCTCCTGGCCTGACTTGCTCGGGTTTGATGACTCTGTTATATATATTTATTTGGACGGTTTGTTGATAAATCAACATTCTCCTTCTCTCAGGCTAGTTGGACCTAACCGATGCCAAGAAGACGGCCAACAGTTTTGCTGTGCCGGTTGGAAGGCGGCAAAGGGCACCAATCGATGCATGATACGTAAGTCTTGAACGTTGCCGATTTAGTATGAAACTCGGGGTTCGCGTAAAACTCAATTCATTTGAATCAGTTTACTGACATGTTCGGCGACACAAAATGACTTTGAATTTTCAGCGCTGTGCGAAAACCATTGTGGGGACGGAATCTGCATGAAACCGAACCAGTGTCTCTGCCCAAACGGAAATATCGGCCCCACATGCGGAGAACCAAGATTCAGAAGTACGACTTTTATTACTTCCACAACTACCCACACTTACAGCTTATGTGTTCAGACGGTAAATGTATGCTGCGATGCATGAACGGTGGCACCTGTCAGAACAACCAGTGTTCTTGTCCGGACGGATTCACGGGGGCTCATTGCGGGCAACGTAAGTATCCTTTAGCCTGCCCGACACCGTTTCTAAACTAGCAATGTCTTTGCAAGGTGATTCGAATTAATTTGCACCTAAATAAGGTAACAAGAGTTGCTCAATATCACGATAGCTCATCGTACACGTTTCACTACCAGGTGTGGTGTTCCAGTTTGGTACAATTGCTGCCAGGACCATTTCAATGCACATTGTTATGCAATACATACGGCTATGATGACCAATCGATTGCGCCAAGTATTCAAATTACTTTTGTCGCCGATATTGATATCATTACTAAACTGATCGACATGAAATGTTTCAGTGCTAATAGAAAAGATGTCATCGCTCCCCGATATTTTTTGCGATGCCGCGGTATTTCATCCCTTGTAAATACGCGATTGTATTACCTGTAAACATAAGCCTCGCATTATTACGGTCTTCTACGGTGAAATGAAGTGTTTCAATCGCTTCACGGTTTGTGGTATTTCACAGCTATTTGCGGGCCTGGATGTCTGAACGGCGGAAGGTGCATCAGCGCGAACAAATGCCTTTGTCTGTACGGATTCACTGGAAACAGATGCCAGACAGGTAAAGCTTTTAACGTAATAAACCTAAATTCTGTGAAAAATTCGAAGTAGGCTACTTCGCTACAGACCACTTCTGTTCTGTAACCCGAATGGCTTTTTTATTGCACCAATGTTCTATTTGCTTGGATACAAAGCGCAGGTTAAGTCCTTTCCAGTAGTTGGATTAGCCGTTGGTGTTTAGGTAGAAGTACAAGTAATACTCAACCCAATTACGAGAAGCCATTTCAAGTAAGTAAAGGACTAGATATTACGGTCGTAGTTTTGTCTGAGTCTGCTTAATAGAGCTGAGTAAACTTCAAATTCTCCTATGATTAGATTAGATTGAAGTAAAGCTAGAGACAATTTGACACCGATGCGTTTGATGTGCTAGACTACCGGGTCGGCCCCTGCTTCTTACATCGAGCCAACGACACGTGCATGGACGAGGTACCAGGCGTCGCGTGCCACAAGAAGCTCTGTTGCGCGACCATCGGTCAAGGATGGGGAATCCCGTGCGAAGAATGCCCGGCTAGAGTTGGAAATTGCACGAGAGGACGAATGCCGCCCAATTGCGACGGTGAGGAGAATCATTGTTGCTTTTCGTTCTCGAAATGCTATATTTGAATAGTATATTCATATTGAAATGAACACACGAATCATTTCGGCTTACACTGACACAGTAGTAGCGTACAAGTTGCTGACGATTACCCATGACGAGTATCAGCCGAAAATATTCGGGTTCATTTCAATATGAATATACTATTCAATTGTATATTGAAGTTCCTGACCTACAAGAAGCTCTTTAAATACTACATTCTAAGCAGCGGTTGCTCTTGACTCGCTAACTTCGTTCAGATATCAATGAATGTAAACTCATCCCTGGACTCTGCAAAAATGGCGAGTGTGTCAACACAGACGGCTCATTCCGATGCGACTGTCCGGAAGGATATAAATACAACAGGAACCTTCACGTTTGTGAAGGTAAGCGCTTTTGTCTCTGGTTTACGTAGGAGTTCTCATTGAATTCTTATCACTTCAGATATTGACGAGTGTCAGCTTGGATATTGCGAAGACGGTACTTGTGAGAATCAAGACGGAAGCTTTATCTGCCACTGTCCAGTGAATTATCTGCTATCGAATGACAGAACGTACTGCATCCGTAAGTAACATCGTTTCTTGAACATGAATTAATGCGAAATAGCCTCAAAATAACCTGACTTGGCTCTGACGTATCGACATTCATTTCATTGCTACTTCTTTTATGTTATCATTTATTACTTTTCATCCAGCGTGTATCCCTCTTATTTACATTCTCTAGAGCAGTGGTTCCCAACCTTTTTCGACTCGTGGACCCCTTGGCCGGTATTTGAGCCGAAATTCCCCCCCCCCTAAGAAAAAGTTGCCCGGTTACCGAAAAGGTGCTTTTTAACGCACTGCCATTTGTTGGCAATATATGCCAAAACATACCCTAACTATGTTGAATGCGGACCGCATTACACTTTCGTAAAGTACCGCTGACAACTTCCATATCAATTATTTGACATAGGTGTATTGTTATCAGTGGTGGCTTTTGGTGTGGGCGGTCGCCCAGGGGCCCTTGGACGAAGGACCCCCCATCTTTGGTTTAAGTGCCTTTTCAAGGATTATAGCGAATAAACGTGGAAATCCGTGTACCAATCAAGAAGATGGTTCCGTACATATAGGTCAATCATCAAATCTCTGCATTTGTTAGAAGAGTTCCATAACCCGATAATCAAACCTTGACGTGTTGTGTTGGCTTATTACTAATGTCACCCGATAGCTTGCCAGATGGTCTATTAGCCTGCAGCAGTTGTATCCCTGTCTTATTATTTCACGCTACGTGCCATAAATCTTCAACATGAAGACATGAGATATATTTAGCGGAGTCACTTATTTTATAATTTTTCAATTTATAATAAAAGAAGGCTCAGGAGCTACAACAATTCAACATTGAAGCCTGCTTCAAAACCGTGTTACAGTGTCATACACCTGAGTGATGCAATTCCGGTCCATATGGCGCATTGATTTAAGTTGGTAATAATAGAAGCGAGGGGTCTGGGGTGAAGTCCCCCAAATGCTTCCATTACATACTCATAGGGCCCCTGGAATTCTCGCCCAGGACCCCCAATAGTAGGGCCACCACTGATTGTTATCAAAAATTTATCTAAATCAAAAGAAATGTGGTCATCACTAGGGCGATTTTTTTTTTGACCTATAAAACGGATGATTTTGACCTAAAAAATCTAAATTTTGACTTTTTTTGACCTAAAAAAAACTGAAATTTGACCAAATTTTGACCTCACGTATGCAAATTAGGTGTTTTCGCACATAATGTTAAAATTGTACTACTTATCTTCATTTCTGGTTGGAACTGTCTGTCCTTACAAAGTAAATTGGCCTGAAAGAACGTTTTTGGCTCAAAAACTGACACATTTTTACATGAAAAAACTAGTATTTTAACGAAATCTGGTCCTATGAAGAATTGCAGTAGTTACATTACGTATTATGGTGGAATAATTAAAATTTGTTGTAGTACAACGAAAGATACTTTCCTACATTCTCGGGTAGAAAGTGTTTGTTTTGTTTGTTTGTTTTGTGGTATTCATGGTGTTTGTCAACTACTATGGTCATTTACACCAGTCCGATATTCTTCATTATTTTCCGTAACTGCCAACATATAGCACGGCCCACCTCTAGGCTTTTTTGTAAGACACCGCTTACGCGGATGAGGTGGCGGAATTATGAAGTCGACCTCGGTCGGAATCGAACCCACACCCATCAGTGTTGCAGCCGCGGATTATACCACTGCGCTATCTCGGGTAGAAAGTGTATGTTCTTACTAAGTAGCTTGCCAAGAATGGAGAAAGAACGTTCAACAGCAGCAGTTGTTATCTGACAACACTGAAGTTGTGTGCACACTGCTTGCTGGTGATGCACCGTGTTGCTTCATTCTGACAATGTTGTCTATATCACAATTTTTCAGCTTGCGCTTCTTGATGTAAGAACCATGCAATGCCCAAGCAGTCTTGCTTCAGTTAGGATATTGCGGTACGTTGACCATAAAACCATGTCACTATTTGTTTCATTTAACCGTTTATGATTCACAATGAGAAGACGATGGGCCGTTTACAACGGTAGACCTATAAAGTAGGCTACAGGCTGTAAATTATCAAATGATAAGTTCACATACAGCGCAAAATCGACGATACAAACGAAATGTAGAGGTCAAAAAATGTCTGATTTTGTAAATAATTTTGTCAAATTTTGACCTAACGCTACAATTTTGACCTAATTTTGACTTTTTTGACATGTCAAAAAAAATCGCCCTAGTCATCACTTTCCGTTGTGGTAAAATTACTCTAAATTTGGCCTGTTTTTCACTGGTCGGGTAGCTCCTGACTACAAATAAATCACTAAATTCGCTTTTGCGATGGCCTTGAGTTGAATCAATGAATTTCGTGTTTTCCACGTTAGCAGAGATGTTGGCTTAAAAAAGTAAACATTTTCCCCAACGCCCTTTTTGTCCTGAATTCTCTCCGAGTTTTCCCTGCTTGGTGGCAATTTGGTTGAGAGGCTGTCGCGTCCCCAACGACATTTTCTCACGCGCCTCACTTTTTCAAGGGAGACCTCCAAAGAACTAGTTTCATACTTTGCAGTTCTAACATAAAAGTCGAAAAATGTTGCAAATCTAGTGTATCTCGCGTTACAACGCTAAAGCCAAATTCCCCCCTAAAAAATTCGAAATTCCCCCCAAGGGGGGAATTCCCCCCCGGTTGGAAACCACTGCTCTAGAGTCTAGACCAGTGTTCCTAAACTTTTTAGCGTCTATATCCACTGCCCATATTCAACACAACTTCTGATGGTATCTACCTATATCGAAATTGAAAGGGAAATTGACAATAAATCAATCCTACCACGAATAAAATTCTTTAGTTGAATAAATCTGCGCAGAAAACGTGGGGCTCTAGAGTGCATAGGCCAAATTGCACAGTTCAACTCGTACCTACTGATTCGGTGCTTCGTACCCCCCCCCCCCCCCCAAGAGGTGATTAAAATAGTCCAAGTCGTCTGAACGTTCTCCAATTATATCGCAATCTTATGGTGTTTGATCGGATGTAAATTTTCATAACATGACTGACTAACAAGGCACTGAGACATGCAAATCCATTTTCTGTAGTTGATGCGCCTGGCCATTGTTACACGTCGATCGAGAGCGGGATGTGCGCCGAACCGCTTCCTCAATTGACCCGGCGAACTCAATGCTGCTGCACCACAACTGGAGAAGTGGAACTCGAGACGCTCGGAAAATGTTTTGCGATACCCGACCACTCGCCGGAAAGGTGTCCCACTCTTGGAACACGTACGTATATCATGTTACTATTCCGAGTCGAAAAACATACCCACTGGTCACCTCGCGGGGGGCTAAAACCAACCCAACCATTAGCTAAGTTCGATCAGATTTGTCAAACGAACACTCTTCGGGGCGAAAATCCACGGGCCAGAGCGGACGATCTCGTTTTCGATCCTCATCCGTGTGTAACTGACCGAGACTTTTGTGACCACGGTCTGTGCGTTATTGACGTGGGATATTGGATGTGCGAATGCGAGCCAGGATTTCAAGCAGAACACTCGCGGAAATGCCGCGGTAGGATGTCAATTTGAAACTAAGTGACGCGTGTGTTTCTTTTTTTTGCATGTGATTCGTCTCAACATTTTACGAAATGTTTTGACTTTGCCGTGGGTTTGGAACAACAGCGGAATACAATCACCAGTGTCCACGCGGTATTCGCGGAGAACAGACTAGTAACGATACGTTCTGTCGCGAAATGGGAGAAAAAGTTTGTCAGAACGGACTGTGCGTCGGAACCGTTACTGGCGATTATCAATGTCGTTGCAGAGAGGGTTACACGAACACCGCCGATATGAAGAAATGCATCGGTAATAGGACGCTTTTTTTGCATGAGTCTTGTCGGATGTTTATCTGTCTGCTTGTAAAGGCAACTCGCATCCCTTCTCTCCATTTAGACATTAACGAGTGCGGGGAGGGTGCCGGCGATCGCGATATTTGCGGAATGCACGGGACTTGTATGAACACGGACGGCGCGTTCAAATGTATGTGCGACAATGGATTTGAGAACGCGGAGGATGCCAATAGTTGTATCGGTGAGTAGCCGTTTCCGTTTTGGGTTTTACCCTAGTCTTACTTACAATAGAATAGTACTTTGAATTTCAATTGTATATCGAATTAAGTATACTGTATATTGAAGTTCTGTGAGTATGTTCCGAGAGTACGTTAATTGCAATGGAGAACAGTAAACACCCTCTATTATCCTCAGATATCGACGAATGTCAAGGGGACGAAGGAATTTGCGATAACGGCCAATGTATCAACACTAGAGGAAGCTACCGGTGTCGTTGCGACGACGGTTACCGACCCACTGCGACGCAATTGCAATGCGAAGGTAACAATACCGTTTTGTAGACATCATACTTGCTCAGCGTATATAGTGCCGACCCTGTTTGATCCTAGATATCGATGAATGCGTGGAACGAGCCGATCTTTGTGAGAACGGTAGATGCGTGAACATCATTGGAGAATATCAATGCGTCTGCAACCCAGGTTTCGCTCCGTCTGAGGATAAGAAGTCGTGTTATGGTAGGATTAAATTGAAGCAACGAAATTTATCGCGGAATAGATGTTTTTGTGACCGGTCGAGTTTCTATTCAGATGAGAACGAGTGCGAGACGAAGGGAATGTGCAATCACGGAACTTGCTCCAACGAAGAAGGGGGATTCGAATGTATTTGCGACAATGGATACGAACTGACTGTAAGAAACTGCTGTTGAATACGTTTTGGCACTTCCTGCTTTTACCGGACCGATTGGTGCCCGCAGCCGAACGGACGACTTTGCGTAGACGTGGACGAATGCCTCGACAACCCGTGCGTGAACGGTGCATGCGTCAACACTGAAGGGGCTTTCGAATGTCAATGTCACAGATTCCAAGAGCTTGACGACACCGGACGCGTATGCGTACTCTGTGAGATTCACTCGATTCATTTCCAAAAATGACTGACGAAACAGCCCTTGTCGTTCAGCACAATTGACGGGTAACTGCTACAGGAATGTGTTCAACGGGCAATGCAGTGCGACAAATGCTCTGGGACTACTAACTACCAGGTCTGCTTGCTGCTGTATTGTTCCGGGCGGAACCAGCGCGTGGGGAGAGTGCGAACCGTGTCCGGAGATTGGGTCTTGTGAGTATGATCTCATGAATCATGCGTTCACGCGCCTGACTCTTGTTATATATTTGCAGCGAATCACGCCGTTCTTTGCACGGGAGTTGTGATCAATGACCCGTGCTCACTGCACGACAGTCCGTGTTCTAACGGAGCTTGCGTTAACATGGAGAACAACAAATACAGATGCGAGTGCCATCCTGGATTTGTGCCGAGCGCGAACAGCGAGTCGTGCGTAGGTGAGGCGGGAACGAACGGAACCGGTGGAACCGGTACAAGAGAACGCTTGTGCTAATCAGCTATTTTTTAGATATTGATGAATGCAGTGATCCGATGACAGCGACATGCAGCAACGGTCAATGTAGGAACACCCCGGGATCGTTTGTTTGCACCTGCGAAGAGGGCTTCGTTCTTAGAGTAAGAAACTATAGAAAACTAACCTAAATCTTCGGATAAATGTGAAACTGAAACACGTGTCTGCACGGTTGGCCAATCAAAAGGGGTAGCAATATCTCGTAGCCTCGTAAACAAATATCGTACTGTTACGTTAAACTAATTTGGTCTTGAACGAATGCTGCTTACAAAAAGCATATCAACAAACTCCAGGTATCACAAAACATTAGGATGATTGCCAGTAAATTCGGCCCTCGGTAAATTCGGCCAGTGAATTCGGCCCTCGGTCACTTCGCCCTTCGGTAAATTCGGCCCCCGGTAAATTCGGCCAGGGCCAGGGTAACAATAACAGTTACAATAACCTTACCTAACCTTAACCCTAACCTAACCTAATCCTAACCCTAACCCTAATCCTAACCTAATCATAACCCTAATCCTAACCCTAACCCGAATCATAACCCTAACCTAATCCTAACCCTAAGCTAATCCTAACCACCCTAACCTAATCCTAATCCTAAGCTCCTAATCACTTGATAATAATATAATTATGTAATATAATTCACATTAATAGTTGGTAATACAATTTACATAAAATTCTCCGAGGGCCGAATTTACCGATTGAATTCGGTGGTCAGTAAATTCGGCCCCGTAAATATCCGCGTTATCTCCCGTGACTGTACGATATACGCATACCCTAACCTTCAAATCACTCGATAATGAAATAATTATGTAATTCATTCACATTAATAGCTGGTAATACATTTTTATACAAAATTCTCCGGGGGACGAATTTCGGCCCCCTGGTAAATTCGGCCAGGGCCAGGGTAACAATAACAGTTACAATAACCTTACCTAACCTTAACCCCAACCTAACCTAATCCTAACCCTAACCTAACCCTAATCCTAACCTAACCCTAATCGAATAAATTCGGCCATCGGTAAATTCGGCCCCGTGAATATCCGCGCTATCTCCCACGATTATGCAATCTACGCATACCCTGGCATCCATATCACATAATAATAGTATAATTATGTAATTAATTCATGTTAACGGTTGGAAATACATTTTAATACAATATTCTCGGAGGGCCGAATTTACCGAGGTCATGGGCCGAATTCACTGGCCGAATTTACCGAGGGCCGAATTTACTGGCATCCCATTAGGATTACATCCAATACACCTGCACGTAGCAGTGTCAGTCCTGAATTTAGAAAATTGTGCATTCTCAAGGTCTCGGATTTGTATGAATTTGAAATTGTAAAAATGATGAAGCAATATAATGAATGAACATTGAACAATACCTGACTATTTTTAATTTCTTTTTCAAAGCCCAAATTCAATTCACCATTATAACATGAGATTTTCACAAAATCAGTCTCTATTCGTTTCATTGAAATCATCAAATCTGTCAAGAAATTCCATATCTCAGGTGTGAAATTATGGAACGACGTACCAACTGGCAACTGTCATACGTACTCTTCCTTATTATAAGTTTGAAGCTCGCTATTACAAATTTATCTTATCCAAGTACAAAGAATATGTCTCATGACCACAGTGATGTATTTTGAAAAAAGTTTAATTGTTGTTTTGTTTCATTTTATATGCTACAATAATATTACCACCACACATGGGTCAAATTGTTATTTTGGGATCACACTGTCGACAATGAAAACCGTCTTTCACTATTGTTGCTGTCTTTTGTTTACTCTTGTTTATTTCGTTACTCGTTGCTGTGCTACTCGACTGAGAGAAGAAATTGAATAATACTATTATTAATACTGCCAAATATGCTTGGGTGACTCCAGCCTGGAAGACTTCGGTCATATCGGGTCGCCCAGTCGATACCGTTTATAATATAGTTTGTAAAATATAAAAAATATTTACTATTGGACGTGAATGTTAGTCAGGGTTACGATATATGCTCTCTTTTCAGAGGATCTGTCCTCTTGACATTTTTAAAAGTGTCCTTGGCAGTGTTGGGATGAATTGACTCGAGTCCACCTTTTTTGTACGACTTGACTTGACTCGAGTCACTTTGCAAAAATGACTTGACTCGGCGCTTCAGAAATGTGGATTGACTTGTGACTCGGAGCAAAATTCACGAGTCAATTTCAAGTCATCAAGTAGACAGTGCCGATTAAATCACTGTATCTTGTGTATGTTCGGATTGTTCGTGATACGCCAGGTGTAAATTGTGAGAGTAACCAGTCAGTCTCTGATGGTACATTTCACTGATCCTCCATTGTTGCATCACAAATAAATTGACCGCAAACGAAATGATCATAGCTTACGTTGTCATAGTCGTAGTAAATTAATGTAATAGCAGCGTACTGTGCTTACATTGTACAGCGCTCACCTTTACCAACCATCTTGTATGATATAAATGTAGCGAATATAGTTTATTCGTTTATATTCTCACGGATGGGTGGGTGGTGTATTGTACCATAGCAAGTTGTTTCAACTTCTCGAGACTTCGTATTCGATCCTCAATTTTGGATAATAATTACAGACTGTAGTATGTAGCTGTAGAGTTACTTGCATATTTTATTAGCAGTTCTAGGTACGAGTGAGCGACACAACGCCTTTTTGCATGTATTTAACTTAACATTCGTTATTTGATTCAAGATGAATGGCCAATTAATCTGTCTGTCTCGCAACGAGCAAAATGTAATGACTTTGAATGATCAAGATCACTCATACTTCAAAAATTCAATTTGACTTGATTCAGGTCACCTTTGAAAATCGATTGACCTGACTTGACTCGAGTCTAAATGTGCAATGACTCGTGACTCGAAGGTACTGACTTGATCCCAACACTGGTCCTTGGAAGACACCGAAATGTCCTCTTTTTTTAAACTTTAACGTTAATGTATGTGAAAATTGGATTGAGATATATGAAATCAGTAACTCAAGTAACGGCCTGGCGGGTCTTTCGAGAGTTGAGCCAGAGAGACTACCTTTTTTTAGTCAACCAACGGAAAATCTTATACAAAGTGGGTATTTCAGGAGTCGAGTAGGAAAGTTGACCTCGTTTTGGATAACCAACTACAAACTCGGAGTAAATTTACCAATT